>NC_134404.1:316697751-317005667 GCF_038048845.1 Mixophyes fleayi
TTCCTTTGCTCTGTACATCGGGTAAAGAGGGGAATCTCTTGGCTCTAGACTTTGGGTAAAGAGGGGAGTCCCTTGGCTCTAGACTTTGGGTAAAGAGGGAAGTCCCTTGGCTCTAGACTTCAGGTTAAGAGAGGATTCCATTGACTCTAGACTTCTGCTAAAGAGGGAGTCCCTTGACTCTAGACTTTGGGTAAAGAGGAGAGCCCCATTCTGGGAACCACCTATATTTGCTATATCATGGGAGTATATTTATTGAAAGTTCCAAAAAAAGCGGATTTGTCCCTTAGATATTTTTTTTACCTTTAATGTAGTTAATGTAGATGTTTTCATTTTACAGATGTATTATATTATTATTATATGAATGACAGCATTTTGTAGCCATAATTCTTCCTTTCTCCATTGCTCAGGCTATGACAATTTTAACTGGTCTAACATATCACTTTTATAAGGTATTCTGCTACATAAAGCCCATTTAACAGTACTCCTTATCACAGGTGATATATGGTTTAGCACATGTGGCGTCCCAGGCTGCTGCACGTAGTTTTTAAGTGTTTATTTCATTGGTGTCAAAGAAATATACATCATCGCTTTGCTTCTGTATCGTTATTACAGACAGTTTTTAAATCCATTTGAACTTGTGGTGCTTTTTTTGGGCCAGGTATTCTTTAACTTTTCCATTTGGTCATTACATCGTAAAGCTACAAAATTCTGTGATTATTTTGTTCTATTGAGACCTGTATTACAGGTCTATGTCACTATTCCTTTGATTTAAACCAGTCTTTAAAAGCAAAAGCAGAGTTTTTGTTCCTGTATTTTGTTTTTCACTCCCTTCCACTCTCCATTATTTATTTAGCATTATAAAAAGACCTGAAGTACAGCATCTGTAAAGATATTGTATACTCTGCGTACATTGATCAGCTCCGGAGAGGTTTGGAAGAGTTGGTGGTGTTCTGAAACTTTATCAGTATTCTCATGAAATACGACAAAATGTTTCCGTCATTTCTGTATGTTCCTGATATGGAGAAGGACTGTCCTGTTGGCCCTATGGGGCTCTGTCTCTCCTCCTTATCTCAGAACCCACATAGTTCATACTGGCTGAAATCATTTATTTAATGTGATCCAGAAGAGAAATGCACTGACATTGCCCAACCGAGCCATAGGTCACTGCATCTTAATTAAATTGGTTGCGGGGCATCATACAGAGTAATAAACAACTCTAAGTTTTAATCAATGTAATAAAACATATAAGATTTATACTAATGTTCATTAAAGTTAACATTGAGACTGGTACGTGAAAGGCAAAACAATATGTTGCATTATTTCTAAAGCTAGTAAATTGTATTTTTATTAGTAAATAAAAATAATGCAGGTAATATTATAGTGAAAGGTTTACGGCACTTGGCACAGGTTATTCCTTATTATTTAAAGAGCTTTAAAAGAAACAAAAAAAACATATATAAATTGTTCTATAAATTGTTACAAAATATTACAGCACCATTTACACAACAAAACCGATTAACTAACAAATTAATTACTGTTAAACTGTATCCAACGGAATAAAATATAATTTTTTGGCAGTGCACAGGAAGCTTTGCCAGGACTTGGCATGAAAACTAAGATTTTATCTAATTCCATCTGATCTAAGCAGATGCTGGTCTCAGGGCATTTTAGGATGCCATTCCAGGCCAATGGACGTACATAAATACACAAGTCTCTGATACCCTCTAAATTGTATTTAGTGACTGCTCTCATTTACATGGAAGCTTGTTCTATATAGCCGACTCTCAACTGCATGATTTAACCCTCACTTTGAAGAGCTTGTCTGAGCGTCCTTGGTACACAGTAAAAATCATTGGTCACATATCAACATTTATCGTGATTGGCTGGGGAACTAGACGGGGTGGGGAAACACCTGGCCAAATAGGTGTCCCAGAGTAGGGTGTGAACCAATCACATGATACATCCAATCCTAGGACACCCAGTTGAACCAGGAACGCCCCATCCCCAGACCATCTTCCAGAAATATTAAAATGCAGCTTGAGGATTCCATCCCATATAAATATCTCAGGGATTACTGTTGACCTTGGAACCTAGATATTAATAAATGTTATTATTCTCACACTGGATATATAAGTTTAATATGTGTACCACAGATATCTGTTTTTTTGCAG
The DNA here is from genome assembly GCF_038048845.1 of Mixophyes fleayi. Classification (NCBI taxonomy): domain Eukaryota; kingdom Metazoa; phylum Chordata; class Amphibia; order Anura; family Limnodynastidae; genus Mixophyes; species Mixophyes fleayi. The sequence continues at coordinate 316,699,923 of NC_134404.1, forward strand.
ATTTTTACCTTTCATTTTTGACCTATTAATTTACAGAATATTGAGTCAGGTGCCTGAGGATTCTGAAAAGGCACATAAATAGTGATATTTACAGAGTACATTATGCTTAGTGTAATGTCTGACCACTGTATTTCACTGCAGTTGCTCCACATGCTAATTAAAAAAAAAGTTGTCTTGGCTCAGACGGTTTGGCTAGACATGGCACGAGCCCAATCACACACAGTCTTCTCACTGTCAGAATGTCCCTTTCATATTACCTGTGGGTCAATTGCTTTTAAATCAGCATGGACGGTGAAAAAATTCTTTAAGGGAAGTCTTCCAAATAGTTTCAAAAAAGGAATCATATTCCTATCTATTGCATCTTAAGATATATATATATATATATATATATATATATATATATATATATATATATATATATATATATATAGCGTTTATTTTTTGGGTCTGTGAATTGTGTTTCTTTTTTTTTACATCTAAAATTCTATGTTGGCTGGGTAATATTAAATGCCAGAAATATTCCAGGAGAAAGAAACGCCCATTTGTTCTAATGAATAGAATGATGTTCTCGCTCCCAGGATACTTGAGATTTTAACCACAATGGAGGAGATTATATGTAACTTATTCCAAACAATAACATCACACCCATTGTTTAGTATAGTTTAGACAATAAAATGTGATTTTAGGTCCCTACGGGTTACAACACCATTTTTTGCACAGTTAGCTTTGCACCTCTTTTGTAGTCCCCTTTGCTGACGTAGTCTACACGGGTTATATCGGTGACTCAAAATGCTAAGGTGCCCAATGGACAAGAAGAAAACAAATCAAGCTATAACTACAATTTTATAGCTACCATACCATTAAAATGAGCGTGTGGCACTGGTTTAGGAGTTAACCCCATTCTCAATACAAGGTGTTAGCACCAAAAACATTCACAACATGCTTATTCTAATGATGTCTATTAAACTATATTTTTAATCTATTATTTTGTCCAAGTCCATTGTGCTTGTCAGAGATTTTCGGAGGACTTATCAATGTAACCAGCAGATTTTACAAGCTTATTCTATGCCAGGTCCACTTGAGCTGAGCTAATTGCTCACTTTCAGCTAATCTACAATTTATAATTTCTCTTTAAACTATAAGGATACCCTTGCATTATTTTGCCGTCGTTTAGAAATTCATTAGGATATCTCAAATAGATTTGTTAAGAAATACTTAGTGAAGCAGCCAGACTAACATACATACTTCTAATATTGCGGAATGATGTGCTATAAATGTAATGGTTGATCACCTCTCAATTCACATGCTTCATTAGTCATCAAACCCCACAGACGTGTTGCATGCAGGAATCCAAATGGTTTTCAGCTAGCAACTGCAGTGTAATTATGAGGTAATCAAAATGAAATTTGACAATTTTGAAGTCAAATTGAAAATCACTAATTATATTGCTTTTATGAAAGCATATATTAAAAGGAGAGGAATGTATGCAAATCAGACCCACAAGACAGAGGCAAAACGCGTTGCTGAATAGATTTTTTTTTCCCTTTGGAAATGACAACGTGGGTATTTAAGATGATGTCTTTGAACTTGACATAGCATGATTCATGAACAATATATTCTAAAAAAAAATATTCAGTAAATAGTCAAACCAATAGATTTCCATGTTATGTAATATTAAACTGAGTTGCAGTTAAGCGAAAAAGGAAAGCCTACAGAGAAAAGATATAAATTACACACTTGTGCAGAGCAGGAGAGTAAAATGAGGTAATTACTATTTTATCTGACAAGATAATAAACCTGTTTTTAGCTATCACAGATGGCAATATATGTATATATATATATATATATATATATATATATATAATTATAATAAATATAAATTGTGCATAATTTATATTTAATATGTATTTTGGCTGTTATCACATTCCTCGTTGTCCCTCAGTCACTAATCTCTATGCTGTAGGGTCTGTTCTGTTGTCTGCGGCAGAAGTAAAATGACGTCCTTCACTGCTCTTATACGAACTGCCAAACACATTTTTATGTGATTTGTATGCACAATGAGCTTAATACCACTAATTTGGACATTTGCACCAAGAAAATTAATTTTCTTCTCTTTTATTTTGCTGTCCCCTTAAACAATGCTGCCTAAACTTGGGTACACACTACAGGATTTTCGTCCAATAATGGACAAATCAGCCGACATCCGACCATTTGGTCAAATATCGTGTGAGTGTGTATAGTGACACGATGATGCAAAGTCGTCCCAAAGTGCCAATCATCGTTGCATTTGGTTGGTCGTACCGTTCACTTTTTTCCGATCAATCACCTAACGACCATGCAGTGTGTATGCACTCATGCTGACGATCTCCATTGAGTTTACAGAGTCGGGCTCTTTTCAGCCAATGTTAGCACTGAATGTCAGAGAGAATAAATGTAGAGAGTGCTGTAGAAGGAATAATTAATTTGTTCGCTCTGAGACAGAATATTTAGTTTCAGAGTCACAGAAGCTAAAGAAATTTGTTAGGACATGTGTATAGCTATAACAAGGCGGTTTTAATCAGTGTGACAATGTGACAGTAGTGAATGAATGAATATTGTGCTGTCATTCTCCGGACTAGAGGACCAGACAAAGGACCAGATAAAGAGCACAGATCTGAAGGTAAATCGTGCCAGTGTGTATGCATAAATCGTCAGACTGATCGGACCTTCGGTTATAGGTATAATCGTTTGAGATAACACCTCGGTTGGAAAAATTCTTCAGTGTGTACCCAGCTTAAGACAGCTACCCTGGTTGCCTCATTACAATCACACCCCTGCCTGTGCTGAAAAACAATAGCTAGCTGTAATACTGATAATTAGTCATTAGTGTTGCCTGTATCCACTACAGTGTGAGCATGAATAAGTGATTTAGTAGTTCAAGAGGTGTCACTTAAGTCAATGATTGCTTGTGAATTGATCAGTTGCCATCTGATGAATATTGGTTCGGCCCATAAAAGGGCTGCACCCATTACACGTGTGTGACAGATACACTTTCACCTGCTCAAAGGATTCAACAATGCTCAAGACAGTGGCGGATCCATGGGGGGAGGGGCAATCTCCACCCCCAGGCGGACAAGCCTACATTTAAATTGTGTACCAGATGCCGATCAAAACGGGAAGGGGGCAGGGCCAATCACAGGCAGGGCGGGGCCAAGTGGAACTAGCCAATCAGAATGGAGGGGGGGCCTGCCTATGCTAAATCGCCCCTCCACCCTAAAAATAAAGTCTAGGTCTGCCCCTGGTTCAAGAGGATACTAGTGTACAAAGTTGCAATGCTGATGTATGATACCTTAGGGCAGTGGTTCCCAAACTGTGTGCCTAGGCTCCCTGGGGTGCCTCTGTGATCTCACAGGGGTGCCCCGGCCAGGGCCAGTGGTAAGTAAGGCGGGGAATACTTGGTAATTATTTTGGCTTAGGGGTGCCTTGAAAAAATTATGGAGACCCTAAGGGTGCCTTGAGCCAAAAAAAGTTTGGAATCCACTGCCTTAGGAGTAAAACTAAAGAGTAAGAACTTATAATTAAAAAGCAAAAATGCGTTGCCTGTCATAGGTAACACAATGGTTTAGTCCCTTAGGGTTTTATGGTCATGCCCCCCACACCTAAGAGCTCACATCCCCCTCCACTTCTTCTCACATCTGAGCGTCACTTATGCTGTGAGACAATTCGGCTTCTCCTCCTGGACATCATCATTTCACATCATTCCCTATCTGCCTGATTCCGTGAGCCGTGACTGAGCATCACAAGTCATTCATATATGACCCACATGTGGGACACAGAATATGTCTGGCAGCCGCTTCCCAGCTTCTTCTGACCCACCCACCCTACGTTTCGTTTTTGTCACCATGCTGGTCTATCTATCTCTTTCCTTTGGCTCCCAAAAATTAATAAATAAAAAAAGTTTCAATATAGAATACCCACAACAAAGAAGGGGAAGCATTGCGGCACAGTGGTTAGCATTGCTGTCTCACAGCACTGGTGTTATGACTTCATTCTACCCATGGCCCTATCTGTATGGAGTTTGTGTGTTCTCCCCATGTATGTGCAGACTTTCTCCCACAGTGCACAGACATATAGATAGGCAAAATTAACCCTAGTTAGAAGTCTATGTGGTAGGGGATATAGATTGTATATTCTCTGTAAAGGTTTGTGTAATATGTATGTGCTATTTATATAACTGTTAATAAATAAGGCTTTATTCCCACCCATTCCTCTCACTGCCCCTATGTATGGTTGACTATAGCCATAGACATGAAATACAATCAGAACAGAAATATAATTTTCCAAACTGTGTTCTTTTGATCAAAAAGAGAGATTATTCTGTTGGATGTTTAGGAATATTAGAACATAAGAAAATATGTTGCATTATCCTTAGCTACCAGTTACATATTTGCTTTCATATTTTGAATTGCACTAGACAAATGACAGATCTGTCTGGCTGCTTTGATTTATAGCACCTTTTGTATGTGCACCAGTTTTCATAACTGCCCCGTTGTATTCTGGATATCTCATCTGAACTAAACTCACGCTCCCAGTATTATTTTTCACATTCTCAGATTCATATCTTGCTATCAGTAAATGTAACAGCTGTTTAGATGTATTTGCCCACAAGCAATCATTTGGATGCCAGGAACACATGTGAATATCAGAACAGGTGTAGCTCACTGAAACTGAGCAATGTTACCTGCAGAACCCAGGCATTCCGTGTACATATCAGCAAAATGTAGGTGTCTCACAAGGACAAAATATGGTGCTGATTCTGTCCACAGCACGTCTCCCTGCAATACACAGAAGAGTTTAAGGAGCCCTGTCATTAATTGGTTGAGTTGCAATTTTGGATTCAAGTCACTGGACCCAGATGCTTAGATTGAGGAAACAATTTTCAATCTGCAGCAGCTGGCGCACTGACATGCTCCTCAGGCTGTTGCGTTGATATTTTGGATCTCTCGTTGGGTCTGGTCACATGGGGCTGCTGTGCAGACATCGGACTTATGCTTCTTTTCCCCAGGTTTATTTCAAGGCACCGTTTCAATTGACTTCTTTGTCAGTGTAGAAGAAGAGTTCATCGGTACTAATTTGATGCACGTAGTAAAAGCTTATACTAGTGTCGGAAAAATGCCTCCCACTGTGTCAGCCTTAAAGCACATTTCCAGGAGACAATTGATGATGTAATGACAGCTAGCGGCTGTATAAATTGCCTTGGAGTTTATAATGCACAGTGACTTAAATTGTCTTAAAAAACAAAAGCATGCTATTTCAGTGTAGTCCATACAAATGCTACATAGGTTTAATACGTGTAATGTTCAGTAGAATTTATATATCGATACAGGACCTCGTGTAGAGCTGGAGACAACTTCCGTCTAAAACGCAGGCTGGTATTGCATTGAAAACTATAAAGACACATCTTACATGGGTATGTTGAGCTTGGCACATCTAATCTGATCGCCATCACTATCAGTAACTTACACTGGTGATCAAGCACCCGAAAGTTTCACCTCTCTTGGCAGAGCATATGCATCCAAGTCTCAGTCTACATAAGTCACATTTGCTCCAACATTACCTTACATCATCATCATCATCATTTATGTATGTACCGCCAGCAAATTCCGCTTCACAATTAGAGACAAACAAAGTAATAAACAAACTGGATAAAACAGGCAAAAAGGTAAGAAGGCCCTACTCGCAAGCTTATGGGACAATGGGAGTTGGATACATGAGGTTAAGTCTACATATTGCATTTTGGTCCAGCCAGATTGCAAAGGTAAAAAACAAAAAGAAAAAAGAAACAAAAACAAAAGGCATTAGAAAGCTATATGATCCAGTCACCCAGCAATGTTTGTCAGAGGGTTGTTGTTTTGTGTGAATTGTGTAAAGGGTGCTAATAGGGTAATCTAGTGAGGTTAAGAGGATGGTTGAGGAATATTATAAGCTTGCCTGAAGAGGTGAGCGTCATTAATGGAAGAGAAAGATTAGGGATGGCAGTGCTCTTGGCAGTCTCCAGTGACATTGTACTGTGCCATAGTTCACCCAGAAACAGGAGAAGTGGCAGTTTTCAGTGCTAAAAGACAGATTATAGGGCTGGCAGTGTTATTAACAGTCTCCAGTGGCATTGTACTGTGCCATAGCTCACCCAGAAACAAGAGACGTGGCAGTTTTCAGTGCAGAAAGACACATTATAGGGCTGGCAGTGCAAATAAAAGTCTCCAGTGACATTGCACTATGCCATAACTCACCCAGAAACATGAGAGGTGGCAGTTTTCAGTGCAGAAAGACACAATATAGGGCTGGCAGTGTTATTAAAAGTCTCCAATGACATTGCACTGTGCCATAACTCACCCAGAAACAGGAGAGGTGGCAGTTTTCAGTGCTAGAACCGAAATTATAATAAAAGAGCTGGCAGTGTTATTAAAAGTCTACAGTCACATTTCTACTGTGTCATCAAAGTGCATTCACATCAGTCCACAGAAGACCAGGAGCACCAAGCAGCTGCTGGCACCAGTCTTTCTGATAGTAATCCCTCTGCGTCATCCGCTAAAGCCTATGTTAAAGTGCATAGTGTTTTTAAGTCAGGGAAACAAATATATAAAAAAGCACCTTTTACCTTGGTAAAGAAAAAAACACCTGTAATCCAGGCAAAGTTAAGTGCTGAAAAAAATAAAATTGCCAACATGCCATTATACACACGCAGTGGCAAGGAAATATTCAAGCCTTCGCCTTTCTCTATGAGTGCTAGTTCTGTAGCTGTCAGTGAGCCATCTTCTTGTAAGGTCAGTCATTACGATACAAGACCTTGTCATTCTGACTCAAAAAGTGGTGCCCAAATACTTTTGCGTATAAAAGCCGAGCTGGAAGAAAACAGTAAGCCATTAGAAGAAACAGTATGTTCAGATTCAGAAATGACACAAATCTCTGAGGATAGTTTATCCACGAGTGCTACGTGTAAGCCTGACCTTTCTACTATACTCATAATGAAGTCTCCTTTCAGCATTTCTGCAGATGTGTTGATGGGCAGCCCAAGTGTAGCCGTGATACACAAATTGAGGATGCCACTTTGGAATTGCAACAGGATGAGGGGGATATTTGTGTAGCTGACGACGGCGCTAATGAGGATGTTGATGAGGATGATGTTTGTGTCCTGCCCCAGTGGAAGCAGTTCTTGCACATGATAAGAAGAAGTTCATTGTCATGCCTAAGCATAAGACCAAAAAACCCACCTCTTATATGTGGAATAATTTTTACCCATATCCTGACAACAGTTGTCTAGCCATTTGTAGCGTTTGTAAAGCCACAATCAGTAGAGGTAGGGACTTTAACCATCTGGGAACCTCATCCATGTTATGCCATTTGAAGCGTGTTCATGGCAACCTGTTGGGAAAATCTCAAACTTATGCTAAAAAAATAGCAACAAGCAGTCCAGCATCAGCTTGCTCTCTTCTCTCATCTAGATCCCGGCACCCTCAATCTATACCTACAACACCGCCCTCATTAATATCCTCAGTAGAGATTGGAGTTAGTCCTGCATCCAAGTTGCTTAGGCTAGATGACTCCTCCACTATCCATGATTCCTCTGAGGAATTATTGAGCATCAGTCCGGTTGCTGCTGCTGCTGCTGGGGGTGGATCTTCAACCCAGAAGCAGACCAAGAAGAAGACTACTAGTAGTTTACAACAATTGACTGTTAAACAATCCTTTGCAAGAGGATCAGTTATGAAACTGTCACCCAGTCGCAAAGCGGATCCAACAATGCTAGCATTAGATCTGCGTTCAATATCCACTATTTATGCAGCTGGTTTAAGACAGTCAATTGAGGTCTTGTGTCCCTGTTACCAAATTCCATCACAACACCATTTTACAAGAAAAGCTATTCCTCACCTGTGCAAGAAGGTTCGTAAAAATTTAATAATTGGGCTGCAAAATGCCATTCTACCCACTGAACACTTAGCCACAGATATGTGGACAAGCTGAACTGGGCAAACTAAAGATTATATGACTGTGACAGCCCACTGGGTTGGTGATTCGCCTTCACCAACAGTAACAGTAGCAGCACGTACCCAACTATGTAACATTTTTCACTGGCTTCACTAAGAGGCATACAGCTGACAATCTGTTGCAAAAGAAAAGAGATGTCATTGCAACATGGCTTATCCTGCTTGGACTCTCCTCAGGATATGTCATTTCTGATAACGCCACCAATATTGTGAGAGCATTACAGTTGGGTGAATTCCATCACATTCCCTGTTTTGCTCACACAATCAACTTGATGGTGCAGAGCTTTTTGAAAAATGACAGGGTTGTGCAGGAGATGCTGTCTGTGGCCCGTAAAATATCTGGACATTTCCGCCATTCTGCAGCAGCATGTAGGAGATTGCAGCAGCTACAAGAGAAATTTAATTTGCCCTGCCACCAACTGAAGCAAGAGGTGGTAACAAGGTGGAATTCCACCCTGTATATGCTTCTGCGGATGGAGTAACAGCAAAAAGTCATCCACGCTTACTCCCCAAGCCATGACATTGGGAAAGGAGGGGGAATGTATTTTACTCAAGCGCAGTGGAGAATACTTTCGTGTTGTGTAAGGTGCTGAATCCATTTGAAGTAATCACCTGTGAAGTGAGTTCAGACACTGTTAGTTTGAGCCAAGTGATTCCCTTAATTAGATTTTGGAAAAGCAGCTTGAGAAACTGAAAGAGGAGATGAAACAAAGCCATTCCACTAAGTATGTTGGACTTGTAGATCAAGTACTTTATTCACTTTGCCAGGATCCAAGTGTTATCAAAATTGGATCACTACATTTTGGCGACTGTGCTTGATACTAGGTTTAAGAGCGATGACTTCTCTTTGTTTCCAACTGACCCAGATATCAAGAAATGCAAGGAGGTATTACAGTCTTTGTCCGAAAGTTGATGAAAATAATGTTTTGCCCTCTGAGGTGGTCAAAATTGACTGGAAATGACTGAAAATGAGTGTTATTGAGGTTAATAATAATGTAGGAACAAAAAAAGAGCAACATTATGTGATTTTAGCATATTTTAGCAATTTAAAAAAAAAACAAAAAAAAAACAGATCCAAAACCAAAAACTAAAAGACGTGAGCGCGGTTTTGCCAAAACCAAAATACGAAGCTAATCCAGATCCAAATCCAAAACCAAAACACGGGGGTCAGTGAGCGTCTCTAATATAAAGACGAGTGCTACAGTCAAAATATTCTACAGAAGTAGTAGGATGTGTGTTGTTCACTGATTAAAAACAATTACATTAGTGCTCGCTGTATGCAGATATTATTTAAAGCCATTTATACATATAAATGTAGAAATATAAAAGTTCACTGTAATTTAATTTGAAATCATTATTATTTATTAGAGCAGTTTTTTATTACTTTGTACTTATTACCATTTTATACATTTGTGAGTGACTGTAAAAGCTGCTATAGTTTTGGGTGTGCTTCCTTCATGTATCTTAAAAACAAAATACACTTAAAGTAGGTTAGGTTTTCATTATGTATGTGCAGTAATTATTGTACTGTGAATTCTTTTTAAAAAAAAGTCCCACAAGGTGAAGAAAATGATGTGTGAAAAAAGTTTAAATTTCTACTTTTAACTTTCAAGTCATTACTTGAAGTGATTATACTGAATTTATATGCGATACAAAGCTCATCCCGTTAGAAAGCCAGAAATACACTTAACACTGCTGAATACGTGGATGCATAAATTCCCAGAAAGAGAAGTGTCATTAAAACAAAAAAAAAATGTTATAATCTCACACTGTTTTATATATTGCATCTAATTTATTTTTGTAGGTCACATTGCCTCCATTTTGATAATCTTGCTGTTAAAGGGGACAGGTCGTCACAGGAGTACGCTGGGCTCAATCTGGTCACAGACCCACCGATATTGGAATATTGGGCCACTTTCAGTATATATGTGGCCCCAAAAATTAGCATGTCCAAGAATGACCCTAAAATCAGCAGATAACACTGTCGATTTACATGAGGAGTCATCTGCAGACCACAATAAGGGCTAGATTTACTAAACTGCGGGTTTGAAAAAGTGGAGATGTTGCCTATAGCAACCAACCAATCAGATTCTAGCTGTCATTTATTTAGTGCACTCTACAAAATGACAGCTAGAATCTGATTAGTTTCTATAGGCAACATCTCCACAGTTTAGTAAATATACCCCTAAGACTCCTCATTATTCGCTAACAAATGCAATGAGCGGATGTATAGATATGTCTATTGGTGAATATGGGTCTAGGTCCGCTCTGCTCTACTAGACAGAACACTGCAGGATACGTCCGATACATGTGAGGAATGTAAACTCACAAAAGAATGCACAAAAAATAAAAAATAAATATTCAATTAATGTCATTTGTTAATAATATAGTCATTAATGACAAAAACATTAAAAAATAAAAAAAGGTTTTTTTTCACCCCCCCCCCCCATAAAATACATTTATTAGGATGTTCTTAATGTCTACTCTACATAAAATGCATTTTTACAGTTGCTCCTGATTGCAAACACATGTTATAGCATGCATACACAACCGTCATCACTAGTAATCAGCACTTACACATGACCTCTAGGTGGTGCAAGTGATACATCAAAAAACAGGTACCTTTGAGATGCTCAAAGCTTAAATTGGGTGCTGCTGCGTGCACTCGAGCTTGGCACACCCTCACTGTACATTGACTATGTACCTACGATCATTCCTCTACCAGTTGTAGTCATGAAATCATAGATCCTCTACGCTCGAACTTAAATTAGCCGTTCCTACGTCCTCCGGCGTATGCTCCAGTTTTGGGCTTGCGCAAAGCGATTTTACTTAAAATACGGCATGTATTGTATTGCCGTCCAATACGATAAGGAAATTCCAGCCAGAAAATGGGCACAATGCTTCTCTGTAGATGTCCCAGAGACACATCATCATCATCATCATCATTTATTTATATAGCGCCAACAAATTCCGTAGCGCTTAACAGCACACTGAGTTGACTCTTCCCATGAATAAACAATCATTAATTCTGTAATGTAGAACTTAGCTCTATAGCATTAAAATATTTCTTTAACTAATAATCACATATGTTTATATATTTATGAATCTATTTATATCTTAAGGGTATTTCAATTTTTCAGCGTAAAAATATATACGTAAAGTCCTTGACTTCCCAGACTAGCAGAACTTGATAAAATGAGTTTTAATTGTATTGTAATGAGATGCGTTACATGTTACCCTTTAGTTTTTTATTCTTTGTCCCTGAGTCATTAAGGAGAGCAAAGCATAAAAAAAGGAGTAACTTTGCACCTTTGCAAAACCATGTTGCATTGGAGAGGGTGGTTAATTTAAAATGTGGGGGACAGATTTATAGTTGGAGTACGACATTTCCTAAATCAACTTTAAATTTCAATGTAAAAATAAAACTATCAACTATATGTGTGCTACATGACAAACACGCCCAGTATTTAACTTATCTGCAAAATAATAAACTAATTTTCACCCCCTGCATTATAACACATATTTGCCAACTTTTCCTCACCGGCATCAGGGAGATCCAGGGGGAGGTGGGCGTGCGGGGGCGGGTCTTGATGAATCGCATCATTTTGGCACCGCCCCCTAAACGTTTGTCACAATTTTGGCCAATTACAGCAGAGGGTGGGACTAAGATAAAGCGATATTTGCATCATTAACTCCCTGCCACTTATTTTTTGCGGGGCGAGAAACGGGAGGCTGCCCTGCTCTCCCGGGAGCCCGGGAGGTCTCCCAGAAATGCGGGAGTCTCCCGGTCATTCAGGGAGAGTAGGTAACTGTACGTTAAATAAAAGCAGCTAATGAATCTCTAGAGACTGAAGTGTCTTTTACATTTCTATCTCCATTACTGAAGTCATGTTGTCTTAGCTGTCAGTCTTTGATTAAATCTTGGTCTCCATGAAAATGGCCACCTCTATAGGCATCAATGCATGGACATAGGACACAATTTCTGAACTGTGTCATCATGCCACAGATGGCGAAGCCAACCACGTCTTGTACTGGCTCAGCATCAGGGAGAATGCCAGACTCTTCAGGGAGTGAGGGAGATCACCCCTATTTCAGGGAGTCTCCCTGATATTCAGGGAGAGTTGGCAAGTATGTTATAACATGGTTAGTCCAGGATCAAATTTTCTCCTTTTTTTTGCTTTGCTCTAAATCTTCATGCCCTTCATGTCGAAAGGATTACCTTTAGCAGCATTTAGTTGTATTGTTTTGTTTTATTTTTATTTAGTCTTTTTCTTTCCCAGGTGCAGCCTTGTTTACATAAAAACCCACCACGGAATTGTGTTTGATGAAAAATAGAAAACACATATTTGCTCTATTGGTTGAGTTTATTTTTCATTAGTTATCATGTTTCAAGAATACGTAATAAACTTTACTGCACTATTGTTATTACTGTGTTATTGCAGATCCTGAACAGGTTGCTACAATGAGTGCGACTACTTTCAGGACACTCTCTTGGGAACTACAGAACATCTAGCATGAAAGCAAAGAACTGAGAGGAGCAAAATGCTAAGTGCAGGGCCAATAAATTTATTATAACATTCAAAGTCTGATCATAGAGCACAGAAAACATTTCAGGCATTCGCTAGAGGATGCATATTTTAGGAGTAAAAAGTTGTTGTTATAGGCTAGAAATTGTTATGACAGTTTAGGGGCGGGGCAAAATTACGCAATGCACTGAGCCCCATCCCCACACGCCCGCCTCCCCCCCGGATCTCCCGGAGGCCAATGTGCCAAAATTGGCTTGTTTTTTGCAACTCTACTCCAGTGGCTCATTTACCCAGCCCAAATATCTTTTGTTCCAAATATACAGGAAGGCTGTTTGGCAGTGGAATGTGCATATGTTGCACTAGAAACACACCACACTCGTTAGATAGCTTGGTACATATAACTGGTGCATCTACTTCGCAACTACACAACATTCATCACCATCATCATCACCATTTATTTATATAGCACCACTAATTCCGCAGCGCTGTACAGAGAACTCACTCACATCAGTCCCTGCCCCATTGGGGCTTACAGTCTAAATTCCCTAACACACACATACAGACTAAGGTCAATTTTTTTTGCAGCCAATTAACCTACTAGTATGTTTTTGGAGTGTGGGAGGAAACCGGAGCACCCGGAGGAAACCCACACAAACACGGGGAGAACATACAAACTCCACACAGATAAGGCCATGGTCGGGAATTGAGCTCAGGATCCCAGTGCTGTGAGGTATTGATGTCATTGTCACATGATAAAGTGATCATGTACTGAACGTATATGGAAGGGCAATGAGGATCGTGAATTGCTCCGTTCCCTTGGATATTTGCCCCAATACTGGAACAATCATTTGCAACTTATAAGTCTATAAATGAAACAAATATGCATGATTGATCATGCATATTTGTTTAAGCTACAGGCAGCACAGTGGTTAGCATTGTTGCCTCATAGCACTGGGTTCATGAGTTTGATTCTAGACCAGGGCCCATTCTGTGTGCAGTTGATATGTTCTCCCTGTGTTACCATGGGTGTCGTCCGGGTGCTCCGGTTTCCTCTCACAGTCCATGGATATACATGGTAAGTTAATTGTCTTAAATAATGGAGTTTGTGTGTTAGGGAATTTATTCTGTAGACGTCAAGGGAGCAAGGACTGATGTGAATGGCAACATTCTCTGTACAGCTCTGCGGCATATGGTTACGTTATATAAACAACAACAATAATAATAATAATTATATATGTGGTGTAATGTGCACCATCCATTATCAAATAAATATCACAGTATATTGTGCTGCTTCTGTAACCAGTAATTCCCGTTTTTTTTTGAAGCAGAGACAAATTTAGTAAAACAGTTTATAGTCATCTAGTAGTAATAAGATAACATCTGCCAAGACAGAGGCCCCATGTAGATGCATAGTGCTAGGAATGTGAGATCCTCTCTAGACAACTAATGCTTGACTAGTCATTATATCAGCAGCTGTGACTGCAGAATTGGAAACAGCTCTTCAGTGCACTCTCAGGCAAAGCTTTTTTGCATACATTTACAGTGGCTATACACACTTCCCTATTAATGTAAATGCTAAACTAAACAATGTTTCCTCTGCACGGCACACAGTGGAAGAATAACAGGTTACTGAGGAAAAGAAATCTGTATAAAGGAATTTTGACTATTCACAGAATGCAATCATCCACACTTGTTAGTAGATGCTTGTTCCATTGCAATCATTTCCATTTGAATGTCTTTATCGGATGCATTTATTAAACACATAAAACTAATTCTGCATATGTATATAGAGGATGTTACTGGATGTACTGTATAACCATCCAACAAATGATTGTCTATAGTTCTCCTAAACAATGTTGATATTGAGCAATGGGGTAAGAAGTCTCAAATATGCACATTAATACACGTGCTGCAGAGGATGTCTGCTTCACCCTATGGTGACAAAGCACTAAACCAATCAAGGCTGAGCGCACGGATTCTGGGATCGTCTGATCTCTCCGTTCTGTGCAATGTCGTGCCTGAAATAGACAAAATGCATATAAAGGGATTTACACAATCACAAGGGAAATCATTAGAGGGAGAGAAATGAGACAAGTGGGACATCCGATATCAATAGACAGAATATGCCTCAGCGATGTCACTGACTCGGGTGCATTCATAGGATATATTCTCACAAATATTGGAAAACATCAATAGCTTTGAAGCTGCGGCACAATGTTACTGGATTTCCAAAATCTGTAACCAGTTCTGTTGACTTATTTTTCTGTCTCCATGCGCCTGGCCCCATCACTGTGTAATCTTTCCACATCACCAGGCTTGAAATCTCCACTCCAAGTAAATCTACCTGCACTGATTTTACATGGAGTAGCTTAGGGCAGGTAATGTGAATGTGGGGGCCATCCGTTTGTGGAGGAGTACTTACGGTCCCCCTACTGACAACCAATAACACTCTACTTAACATTTGATGGGTTTATACCCAGAGGAGCGTTTTCTTCTGGCGTCCCTCTGAAGGGACAATTCATGTACAAATGTAGGTGGCATTATAATTCATTTTTGTTGCACTGTATAAAGATATATTATGAAAACATGGCATTCCTTACAGCTTCTAATTAATACAGCAGTATCTTAGTTACATACTGTAGTTGAGGTGTGGAGAAATGATTTATTTGTCAGAGCTTAGTTTTATCTTCATAAATGAACCTCGGTATATAGTAAAACTATAGATGTGTTTACAGATTATTCCGTGCCTGTGTATTTGTAAATCTTTGAAAATATCCATATGGTTTTTATGAACCACTTGATCATTGAATTGCTGGGTAGCACTGAGGCAGTTCCAGGCTTCAGGAAACAGTTGGGTCCTAGAGTGAGGGGTGGTGGCAGAGGGGTTATCCGGCCAAATTTGCTCTACGTGGGTGCTGTCCACAATGGCCAAACCCTTTAACAGTAAGGATAAAACCCCCACAACTTGTGAAACATTGAGGCTTCCTGGCTATAAAAGAAAAATAATAAAAAATGTCAGCCAACATATGGGGCCTGAGTCATTAAGGAAAGTAAGGCAAAAAAAAGGAATAAATATTCTCCGGGACAAACCACATTACAATGCAAGGGGTGCAAATTAGTTTATTATTTTACACATAAGGAAAATACTGGCTTCTTTTTCATCTAGCACACAAATACTGGGTAACTTTATTTTTACACTGAAATGTAAAGTTTATCTAGGACATGCTCTATCCCAACTATAAATCTGTCCCCACATTTTAATTTTACCTTAAATTTACCTCCCCCTCCAATGCAACATGTTTTTTTCTGGGTGCAAAGTTACTCCTTTTTCATGTTTTTTTCTCCTTAATGAATCGGGCTCTATGACCATTTAGGAGATTCTTTATTGTCACCACATGTGCACCACTGCTGTCCACTGCCACCCCTTCTTATAGTGCAATTACGTCACATATGATATAAAACAGCCTTTGTTATGGGGCACATCTGTGTTTGCTGCCTTATAATGCCTCCACTTTTACCACGTTGCTCCCAAAATAGTGAAGGATGGACACGGAATCTTGAAGCCCAGCATATAAGGAATACTTGTAGCACCCTTGGGTTAACCAACTGGCTATAGCTTAGACTCTGCATTTCATAATCCTGTGGGTTAAAATCATTCTTGCCAACTTTTGAGATCTCCCATCTGGGAGAGGAGATCTCGCTTGTGCAAAAAAAAGGAATAAATATTCTCCGGGACAAACCACATTACAATGCAAGGGGTGCAAATTAGTTTATTATTTTACACATAAGGAAAATACTGGCTTCTTTTTCATCTAGCACACAAATACTGGATAACTTTATTTTTACACTGAAATGTAAAGTTTATCTAGGACACGCCCTATCCCAACTATAAATCTGTCCCCACATTTTAAATTTACGTCCCCCTCCAGTGCAACCAGGGGCGGGCTGGGCCGGGGGGCAGGGGCCCCCCCGGAAGTAATATGAATGTGATGCGGCCGCGTCATTGATGACGCCGCCGCATCACGTCTCATGCGATGCGTCCGCCTGTGCGGCGTGGGCCCCCCGGGCTGACGTCCCGCGCCTGAGTGCAACATGGTTTTGCCCAGGTGCAAAGTTACTCCCTTTTTATACTTTGCTCTCCTTAATGACTCAGGCCTTATATTGCTTTGCTTTTTAAAGGTAAGTTTATTTTAGAGACATGCAATCTTTACCAACATCAAATACATATAATTCTAGATAAGTAAAAGTGGAGAGCTTTCCCTTGTATATATAAAGAAATATACAAATTATATTTTTTTTATCTTGTTTATGTGAACCTAAAAATACATATATAATACAAGTATACTTTACAAACAGCTACAGTCAGCTAATAATGTTTTTAAATTTAAATTATTTTCCGCAAGGCATATTAATCATCTATAAACAACTGCATATGTCAAGAGAGCCGTTAACTGACATTTATGAAAAGTGGAAATTTGAGCAAATGCTTTTGGGTCTATAGAACAGGTATTTCATTTGCTCCTCTCTCAACAGTTTTTTAATGCATATTATTCAGCTCAGTAAGACACAGCTTTTGATATATAGATGTATAAATCAGAAATTGTGACTTTTTTGACTGCCATAATAATGTGCAATACAATCACATTTCTGCCTTCTATGTATTGACCTTAATGTTAGTCATTAATCTAACAATGAATTAGTGCAGAAATTTAAGTCACATCAGTATACAGATGGCTATTTATAAAAACATGTGCAAAAGAATAATGAGTTTAACACATTAGTACCGATCAACTGATATTATTCTAGTAGTGGTTACAAAATGAAAGCAAACATCTAAATTGTTGCTTTGGTTATATTCACCAAATACACCTCACAGCCAGTCAGTCTATTCCCGAGGGTATATTTATTAAGCTGCAGGTTTGAAAAAGTGGAGATGTTGCCTATAGCAACCAATCAGATTCTAGCTGTCATTTTGTAGACTGTACTAAATAAATGATAACTAGAATCTGATTGGTTGCTATAGGCAACATCTCCACTTTTTCAAACCCACAGCTTGATAGCTTTAGCCCACGATCTTATTCTGTGCTTTAGCAGTGAACAAGGCGGACCGGGGGCAGCCGACTACTGTGACACGTGATCTCACGTGATGCAGGGAGGTCGCTCTGCTTAGCGGAGAAGGAGGGAGTGCAGTGGGCTCTCCTACCTTACTTAGTGTAGCCAGCGCCGGTGCTAGGGTCCTTGGTGCCCTAGGCACAGTGTGAAAATCGCCGCCCCCCCCTTTTAAAAATCGCGCCCCCCCCTTTAAAAATCGCCGCCCCCCCTTTAAAAATCGTTGCTGCGCTTCCCTCCCCTCAGCTTCCCTCCCCACCCCATGTCTTTCTTTTACTTACCTGCATGAAGCTGCTCCTCTCTGCTCTGTCTTCTCCCCTCTACTCACAGACACTGTCGGGCCGTGATGATGACATCATCACGGCCTGTCACTGTCAGTGAGCGGAGGGGGAGAAGACAGAGCAGAGAGGAGCAGCTTCATGCAGGTAAGATTCATAGCCCCTTCCATCCTCTCCTCCCCGTGGATTTCCATTTTCTTTTAATTTCGAGGCGCCCTGCAGAGCCCGGCGCCCTAGGCAATTGCCTAACCTTGCCTAATGGGAGCGCCGGGCCTGAGTGTAGCCCTTTGGAAGGTTGGAGGGCCACAGATGCGGACCTGCAAGAAGACTGTGTTGCCCACAGTGCTCTAAACACCGCATAACATCGCAGTGAGTATGTGAAGCCATTTGGCTTTGTGAAACATAATTGGTGGGCCCAAATTTGACACTGGGAAAACCAAACAATTTAAGCAGTAACTGGAATGTTATGCAGTGTTTGGGCTGAATTATTTTGATTGTACATTATGTTCAGGTGTGATTTGTTTGTCCATTTAATAAAAAGCATTAAAGGATAAACCTTATTTTTGAGTATACTACTACTGTTACTACTACTGCTATAATAATAATAATAATAATAATAATCATAACAACAATAATAATAATAGTAACAACAACAACAATAAAAATAAATGGCTACTAATAATATATAATTATGGACACATAACAAGTTTGCACATTTGATCAGTAATTAGTAAATTGATATAAGCACAATTATGAACCTATAGGGCCTGATTCATTAAGGAAAGTAAAGCAAAAAAAGCAGTAACTTTGCACCTTGGCAAAACCATGTTGCATTGGAGGGGTAGATAAATATAAAATGCGGGGACAGATTTATAGTTGAGTAGGACATGTCCTAGATCAGTTTTACAATTCAGTGTACAAATAAAGCTATCAAGTACTACTTGAACAAACAGCCTATATTTATCTTATATTATCTTAATAATAAACTAATTTGCACCCCTTGCATTGTAACATGGTTTTGTCCATGAGCAAACTTACTCATTTTTTTGCCTTACTTTTCTTAATGAGTCAGTATAATATTTAAGACAAGGTAGTTAATTTTTTCATTTGTCTTATTAGTGTGTAACATATGTACATATATTATCACAAAGTCACTTTTGTTTTTTTGATGCAGTGGAGCTGCCGTATTTTTGGTGTGCACCAGACTGAACGGAGTCCCGTACCACCCTGTGACTCCCTCACTCTGATCTTCTTTTGCATTTGCTATTTTTACATACCACACTTAGCTGCTACAACTTGTATATTTTGATAACTGTATCCCTGTCTTTGTCCCTAAAGGTTTTGCTTGTAGCATATTGTCAGTTGATAATTATGTGTAAAGAAGTAATAGAACAGATATGACAGAGAGTAAAAAGTCCATCTGTTTCAAACCCCTCCAGACTGCTTTATAGCCATAAGTCACTGTAGTGGTTTTTTTTTTTTTTTTTTTTTTTTTAAACTACAGTTCATCCTCCATGAGAAAAAACACAAATTCGTTTGTAGCAAACAGAAGGGAAAATGCCATGATATGCAGTATATTATATATTGATCTATAAGAACTCCCAAATTAATAAATGGAAGAAGTTATCAACAGTGACCAGAAAGGAACTTGCTAAAAAAAAACATTTAATAAGAAATAAATATTCTGTGGAAAAATGCATAGTGCAGACTGGCAAATATTGTGCTGCGATGGTGGCAGGAAAAGGCCATAGAAGTAACGTGGGAAGCTCACATCTTGTAAATGTATTTGAGAGGAAGGTTGGACCATCAGCACATTAATTTTTAGATGCATAAAAATAGTAAGCATAAATAGTAGTATTATATTTTTATTTTTGCTTGCTATAGATTAGTATGATTGTGTAAGGTTATCCTGTTAGGTAAGTTGATGAGGCATGGCAAGAGAAAGATTAAACGTTAACGTTAATTAAATGTTAGCACGAGACTGCACTATTTCAGTTATGTTATGATGTACAGATAGAGTCACGGTATTGCAAATTGTTTTCTCAAGCCATCTGAGATAGTTATCACTCGGGCCATTTGCATGCTGCAGTTCTGTGTGTTAGAGTCTGATGGCTCACGATTAGTTGAATTGTTTGCAGATAAGTTAGGCCCTTTCTGTAATCTTTAGTTCATACATCTGGACCATAAAAAGGTTGGTGCAAGCCTTGGGTGTGCCCTAAGCAATGCCCAACTCACAAGCGGTACTCCACCCCCCACTGCTTCTTGCGGGAGGTGGGAGCCACACGTTCGGCTCTTCAGACTGGGAGTGTGGCATTTGGCTGTGACGTCAGAGCCAAGGAGACCACTCTCAGTGTATCACTACATGGAGGAGCACCAACAAGGAGCTTCATGTCAGTGGCCAGTGCTCCATGTGGGGGCTTCTTTGGGGCATTAAAATGATTGAATGAGTGTCATTATGTCACTCATTTGGTGTTTTAGTTACCTGTAATCAATGGCGCCCCCTGATGGTAGCATCGCCTCTAGCAGTTTCCCAATGGTTACCTGCTGCAGCTATATTTTTCAGATACACCGAGATTTCTACTAATCTGTGTTAAAGTAGCTGCCCAAGCAGTAACATAGCATGCATGGTCCAAAATATGATTGTGATGCTCAATTGTAATCCTACCAAATTCTTGCAGAAAATGACCAGGTATGCTTGTCAGTGCAGTCAAAATATGTCCCAAATGGCCAATGCATGGCATAATCCTCTGGACCCACTAACAGACACTTGTGTGATCTATGAGTTCGTAATTTTGCCCAAGCACCAAACAGCCAGATCTTGTATGATTTAGCAACCCAATTGTGTGGCCAACTTGGAAATGGTTAATGTTTCCTGGCCCTTGGCTCATGTGTACCCAGCATTAGAATAAATGAGGTTTCGAAGAAGCAAATAAGTTAGAAGAATTTCATAAGGGGACAGGGGGCTGCACTTGCTTTCCACTAACATATCAGCAGGATAATTTGCGTGTTTGTAAGGGTCCACTACGTTTTGCTGCACCTCAACAACCTGAGCTTGAGACAGATGCCTCGGGTTTAACTTATTACAGCCACACATCTATTTCACACTGCTTTGTAAATAGGATCCATTTAAAGCACATCTGTAATGTTAGCAAGTCGAATGTGCGTACATTACTTCATACGTAGTTGCGTTTGATGAAGCACATCCGCACTTTGTTCTATTAGGGACTCTGTTCCTTCCTCTGTCGAACAATCGGCTTCTTTCTTACTTCTGCCCCCTTCTCACATCTTCATAGTAATATGTTACTTACAGCCCTGTTCTCACTAAAATGATCTCCTGGACCCCTGAGAGAGTCTCCATACATAATGGCAGCTATTTACAGCTTCTCTTTCAGGAGATGCAGAAGAGACCACCATGAAGTCGGGGGCGACTTAATGACGAGCTTGCACCATAACACCATCCCCCACAGCAGATGTCATCACAGTGGATTCCGCCCACCATTTCTCGCTCTGACCATCAATTATCTTGGGAGTCAGATCACCATGCTCATCACCTGCCACTGTGAACATTCACATGAAACCGGAGGTGAAGATTGAACACAATTAGTTGCTCAGACCCTAGGTAAACACATTGGGCCTAATTCATTAAGACGCGCAAAACGCACGTAATTCGGCCATGCGCATATCCGTCTTCACCTACAAGCGGATCTAAGATCTAAAAAAATGTCTCTAGTCGAACTTGGGTTGTAGGTGCGCTCTGCATATACAGCAACTGCAGTATTGAGACAGACACAACACAGTGTAGGCTACGATCACTACATATGTGCAATATAAAGTCCCAGCAGAATGCACAGGAGGAAAAAAAATAGCATTCAATTATTGTCACCTGTTAATAATATAATCATTAAATGTTTTTTTTTTACAAGAAATACATTTGGCAGGATTTTATTAATGCCCAGTGTACATATAGTTCATTTTTACAGTGGCTCTTGATTGCAAACACATGCTCTTGCATGCATACTGGACCATCATCAATATCACTCAGCACTTACACCTCAGAGATGGTCTTAGATTGAATCAGACAGATGTTTGTGCACTCAACCTTGACACACCCTTACTGTACATTGACTACATGCATACGACCTTTCCCTCCCCCATGAAATTGTACGCAGACAGAAGTGTCCTTTGCGATCAGAGATTAATTGGATGTACCTGTTCACAGGCGTGTAGTCCTTTTCTTAGCATTAGCAGTGCAATTGTACACAAAATACAGCACCTATCGGCATTAAAGCTCCTTAATGAATCAGGCCCATTATGTATAATCACTGTCCAAAACACTGAATAGAAATATACCATTTAAAAACAAAATGCACTAAAAATACACTGAAATCATAGAAATTCGGTAAGTGCAGGTATCAAAATGGTCCAAAAATAGATAAAAAAAAGTACATGCAGTTACATTTTTCATATACTTTAGCATAGTAGACATAAGCAAAGTTGTTTCAATTTTCCCTCAAATTGAGTTTCCAGGAGGAACAGGGCGCTTCTCAGAGGTGCGATATAATCTTCGACATCTGCTTTTTCTTTCTTCTTTCTCTTTCTTCACTGTTCTGCATATTAGTCACTGTATTTGTAAATTCACAAATGTATAGTCTATGAATAATGCTAGGACAGAGATGGTCAATGCATTCTGCTGTCTGGCAGGACTGTAAACACTTAAGGCCAAATTCCACCGGCGAAAAACATGCAACATTCAACAGTTTTGAAATGTTCACTCATCTCCAATAGTAAGAAACCTGCAGCCAACATTCCAAAAATGCTGCGAAAATGTAGTCGAGCCCTAGAACAGAGACTACATTTTTTTGTTTCCTGCAAGACTTAATTGATAGTGAGATGGATCACCAGTTACGTTATTGCTCAAACAATATAATGTTTGCTTTTATAGGAACGATATTGTACCATGGAATACAACATAAAACATGATTATTATTGGGATAAGGTGTAAATGAAGAATCTGAACTGTTTACTGTCAATGATCTTGATTTTTAGTCCATAAGAATGCAGCTAGGAAAAGTTAAAGGTTTTTTTTTAGCAAAGAAGATATTCATTCACAGATGGATACACAGTGTTTTATCACAAACTTATCAGGGCGCTCAAGGGTAAATGTCTAAGTAGGGATAGGTCGGAGGTCAAAATTATAAAGAGTTTGGCGGCGTTCAAATGTGCAAATTGAAATACATATTATGCATATAAAATAAAAAGATAGTTGCACAACTGTTTTGAATAGAAAGATCCAAACTGTACAAAAAAATTCTCTATATAAAGCACACAGAAATTAAGAAAAACACAGCAGTAATGGTCGTCCAAACATCAGTAAGTAAGCAGCCGTGGGAGTGTGGATGACAGCTTACAGCAGTAACCTTCAATGACATACTTCAACAAGTCAAATTGCTGTTCTGATGGTTGAAGTGCCTTGTACAGTATGATATATTTATAGCAAAGCTTGAACTTTATGGGGGGAATTCAATTGCTGGCGATGTTGCGTGTGGGCATCATGCCGTATACATTGCGGGCAGTCACGGTAAAAATCTCTCCTCGTTTTCCCTTCCACCTCTATGGGGTGCGAGAAAAAATTTGTGGAGATTTCTGTTAAATCTCTGCCACGAAATGTCTCATGGACATTCCAGAGACACTTCGTGGCTAATTGAATTCCCCCTCTATGTTTGTTCTGTACCTTTCCTGTTACACCTTGGGACAGATTCAATTGACCGCATTATTCTCGAGAGTGACACGGCCTGCGCACTATTACTGTTAATGGACCTCATTTAGAGTCGGACGCAAAGTCCGAAATACGCGCTTCTAACCAAAAAACACTACCACGCATGTACAGAAAGACCCAAATCCGCCTGCATCTTGGATGCAATTAGCACTTGCGACAGCTTGCGACTCACTACGAGAGAATGGGAGGAACACGGATTTGTGAAGGCGTGACCATGTAAATGCATCCTAGTCGCAGCGAGGCGCAGACGCAACACACGTCAAAACAGGGCTAAAGCTGTGCAGCAGAAATTAGGTGGCGCAAGTGTTAGCTAGCTGCAGGAACTGCTCGCAGCTCAATAGGGTATTAAGAGTGGGATGGAACTGGGGTTGCTTGCCACTCGTAATACCCTACCAAGCTGCGGCACACTGCCACTCCTAAACTTCTTAAACGGACTTTGCGTCCGACTCTAAATGAGGTCTAATATGGTCATTTTAAGCCGGATTTCTGCTGTTCTATTGAAATTACCGCGCGCAGGCCGCATTACTCTCGAGAGTAACACGGTCAATAGAATCTGACCCCTTATGTATTATACTTAATTTTTAGATATAACTTTGTTTATGTTTCTTCAATGTCATGCATTTTGCATTTGGTTGTCCCGCATTTTCCCTGTTGGACCTATACATTTAATGTAATATGACTGTTTCTCCACTGTACAGCCCTGAAGAATTTTGAAGCAGCTTATAAATATAATAATAATAATAATAATAATAATAATAATGATAAAACAGGCAAAGCACTAAACTACATATTAACAGATGGGCTTCCCATGCACAATTATTATTGGGTAGAAAAAATGTGGCTAGGTTTGGCTGAAGCAAGACACCATCTGCAAAGAATTTAGAATCTTCCAACATTTACAAGACAATTGTAAGTTTTCAGTGTTGAGATAAAAGATATTGCCCAGTTATGCCGCTAATCTTCCATGGGGAATTTTTGACCTACTTTGTATCCCCAAGCAAAACATAATGAGATTTGCAATCTGTATTGACCGTAATCCGGTTTGGCTCAAGGTGAATAGGTAACTCAATTATTCAGTAACTACAGAAGAGTAAAACAATCAGTTTATTGTGTCATGGTAGCAGCTTCACCGGGGCTGGCAGATATATGAGAATTGGCAAGAGCTAATTAAAAATGCACAATGGTTCGGGAGTCTGAGTGTGACATTTCATGAAATAGTATGTAGATTAAATAGGAGACTCTTCAAGAATGAATATACATTATATGTAGGAAATATTTTATGCTGTTATACATTTTTTTTTTACCTAAATAATGCCATGTGCTAAAATTAGTCTTTGGATGTGGATATTAACAATTATAATATGCACAAATAAACTTATATCAAAAAAACAAAAAACAAAACACAAGTCGAATAAAATAATAATATTATTGTTATAAAAATTAAACGATAAAATGAACAAAGATCTTACGTTCCTGAAATGACTTTAATCTTTCACAAAAGCAATGAAAATCCAAATGTAATTTGCACTTGTTCCTTGCTGAATGTGGGCTGGCTAGCTAGTTGCACTCCCAAGCAAAAACAAGATTTTTAGCTTATATTTTCAATGGGAAGCATTTTGCACTTATTAGGAACTTTTTATACAGCAAAGTACATTGCTAGGCACAGTTATAACAATGTAATTCAGTTGTATGATAAAGACATATGCATGACCGATGTACAATCATTCTCATAATTTATGTAACACAAAATAAATGCTGGAGAATGGTGTTTTTTAGGAGACAAAAAATAAACATTGCAATTAAATAAAGAGGTGGTCCAAAAATCGTAGGACGTTAGACATTTAAATTTAGATTTTTGCTATTTCTCTCTAACATTTTCCAATCGGGACATGCAATCCTGCAAAGTGATTTCATGGGGCAATTTACAGAAATGGAATGTGGCGTACAGGCAAGAAACCTTCTAAAAAGAAAAAGTGGAGATGTTGCCCATAGCAACCAATCAGATTGTAGCTAACATTTATCTATATTTTCATCGTAGAAAATGATAGCGAGAATCTGATTGGTTGCTATGGGCAGACCCATATTCTCTTATCTCATATTAATAATAATAGTTATAAGCTGTGCTTATGAGCTTATGCCACAAATGGAAGTCGGATAACTTTGTTTATCTAATTGACTATGAAATTTGCCACAGGTTAATAAACATGGAACAAAGCTTATACTCTTCATAGGAAAAAAAACGAACTAATATCATCAGATCATTAAAAAATATTTAATTTAAGGGACTCTTTTATACTTTTATCTAGTCATTTTCAGTTGAAAATTTTATTTGTTTTTAGCATCAGGTATTTAGAATTTTAATTAGCAAAATTGTTGACAGTACATCACAGCTATTACCTCCGCATTTGTCAAATCTTTGATGTGGGGTATTAGGAAAATGCATTTTTATCTGCGATTTTTACTTTGTCATATTAAGATGACTTGTAAATTATCACAAGCCATTACACACATCTCATGATCAATTAACTTGAATCTGTAACCATTCTGCGAGTGATGGAAGGATATTAACTAAGAAAGGAACACCTACAAGATTACTTGTGATGAAGAATGTTTGATAAATTGATAAAGAAGTGTAATACCCTGCCTCATTAGGTATCAACAAGACTTAATCTACAGAGACATTTACATATAAGGAGGAAGTCAGTTGCTTTGTGAATATATTTTCTATTTATTCTACCAAATATCTTATCAAAAGAAAGGGTATATCTTAGATTTTTTTTTATTTCTATGTAGAGAATTCTGCCTTCATCAAAAAATGTTAAAGCCAAATCGCAATAAAGGAATGTAGCTCTAGCCCAGTATTGATGTTTATTATTAGATCTTTGAGAAGGATTGTCCTGAGTTGACCGCTTATATTGATGCATCCATTTGTGCTGCTGTATGTAATTGTAACTTTGTATTAGTCGCACAATAACAATGGCACATTTAAAATAAGATGTGACTCGTGGTACAGTGGACTATGAAAAATAAAGAACCTGTTAGACTGCAGCTTGTTCAAAGGAAGGTGTAAATGGACTTGTTTAACCATTTTCTTTTCCCTCTGCATTTTTGGTAGAAATGATCCCATTTAATTGATTTAAAGCTGCAAACCCACAAAACCTTTATTTTCAAAAAACAAATTTTGTATCTGTTTAACACAAAGCGGAAAGCAATTTTCTAGGATGTCCTTTTAAAACTCAATCTTTACTTTGTGGGGGAGACTTATATGGCTGCAGAGACTCAGCTGGAACACATTTGCATTTCTGCACTCATGCTCGTTACTGAGGGGAGGCTTGGCAGAGATATGATGGGGTGGGGGATTGTGCTGTGAATGAGCACGTTGAGAAGAGTTGCATTCCAAAGCCTCTCTACTTACTACATCTTATGTCTTGTTGACTGTGTTTGCCATGATAGATGCATAACACCTTACAGCAAGCTGTAAATCATAAATAGGAACACCACTATGTATCTTTTTACAGTAAACCAAGTGATCGATGTTAAAAAATACACAAATCATTTTTTTTATTGTATTGCAGCTTGCACATCTTTGGCAAATACAGGGATAATCATGGGGATCCCTACTTTTTCACTCTTTTCCAGAAACCATTATCTATTCCTTGCACTGCACATGCTAGCATTCAATGTATGCAGTCTTCCAAAATTGAATAAATCTTTAGTATCAAAAATCAGTTCTCAACCTGGAAGTTAGTATAAATGTATCATACTTTAAAACAATCACCTACAAATTATATAAGCATGAAATACAAATTAAACAAATGCATACTATAGATGACTATCTGCACTCTTAAAACTTATTTTTAATAATTTTTTAAACAGTAATAATGTTTACATTTTGATATAGAGATATAGAGATATAGATTTAACCTATCACTATGCTACAAAATCACATAGTTCATTCTATAGCATAGATCAAGCAATTATGAAAGAGGAAAGTCAGGATAATTATGGTATTTAATACAAAGTAGTATAATCTTTTGCTGCTCAAATATTGGTTTGTTTGGTAGTTTGGTACCTATGACCAAATCAGACAACTGCTGCATCAAGTATGTCTCTATTCTGGCAGAACTAATATTTTATGATGGTAGATCAGGTTGGTACACTGTGGTTGTGTATGATGTCATCTGATGACCTAGAGGTGGAGGATACCACAGGTCACATGTACATTGCAATGTGGCTGTTTAATGTGGTAAATGTGCAATTTTGTCACCCATATGTGCTCTTAAACAGATCTGGGGGTAAATGTATCAAACCTTCTATAAAGCAAAATTGGAGTTGTTGCCCAGAGCAACCAATCGGATTATAGTTATCATTCTAGAATGTACTAGATAAATGACGGGTAGAATCTGATTGGTTGCTATGGGCAACACCTCCACTTTACCGTTTTAGAAGGTTTGATACGTTTACCCCCTTGGTCTTTCTGCAATTGGGCTGAATGCCAGGATTGCATTTTATTTGGCCAGCTTAAAAAGAATTAGGTTGCGTTTCTATTCTCTGCCTTGCAATATTGGAAGTCGTTGTGAAAATGTAGACCAAGACTTTTCCCATTTTCATACAGTCAGCACACAGGTGTCTTCCATTTCTACAGGAGCTGATAGGGTATTGTACTGTGCTAACAAAATATTACAATTGTAGAAGTGCACCTTCAAAGCCTTTTAATATTACTCTTCTCATCAAGTATGGGGAACGAGGTGAAGTAGCTTGTTTTGGAGTAATGCGCGGATCACCCACAACCTCACCAGTATCAAGTATGGAGTCAGTCTGGGTTAGTTGATTATTTTTTGTACAATTCACAGCATGTAGCACATCTTTAATTGAGTGAATTGTCCACCAGCTACATGAAGGTGATCTCTCAGCCCACAGGCCCGACATGGCCCATATAGAAGAGACATACATAGAAACACTTGGTCTACGTGACATTTGATGAATTCTGCAAAAATAAAACAGTTTTTTCTTTCTCAAAAAGGGTCAATTCCCAGCAGGCGTGACTGCACCATATAATCTAGACAGTAGGTGTTAAAAAGATCTATGGACTCGACCAACCATGAGATATCTGTATATTACCACTGGAAATTAATGTTCTGTACTACTTTTCACTGTGTATATATATATATATATATATATATATATATATATATATATATATATATATATATATATATATACTATACATCATGCATCACCGCTAATGAATCAGGTATTCCACATATACCAACACCTTAACCCGTCACAGAAGATGCAATCATTTCTTACAATTGATTTTTAGCTGATTCAGTTGGCTTTACAAAGCTCATTACTTATTTTCAAACTATCTGCAGGTTTTGTGAGCAATAAAGGTGTGCTACTATTCCTAAGTGCTGTGGGATGTAAGCAATAGGGAAAAGCAAGGTACACACTTGTATCAATGAGACTCATTCATGAAATGTATCAATGATCCTCATTCATAAAATGAAGTTCATTGAGGCCCACATGTGGGCTATATGCATATAGCCAATCAAAGCAGGTTTTCTCCCATTGTAGCCAATCAAAGCGAAGCCGCTCTTTATTTCCTACTTACCAACTCTCCCGGAATGTTCGGGAGACTCATGAATTCCGGGTAGGTCTCCTGGACTTCTGGAAATATAGGGCATTCTCACTAGAAAGTGGGCAGAATTTGGAGCCTCGTGATGCAATTCTCAGAGAATTGTGTCATTTGGAACCATGGTAAAAAGATGTGATTGTGTATCATCAAGTCACTGGGGCGGGGCCAAAAGATGCATTTCGCTGAGTCCCACCCCCTCACGCCCACTTCCCCCTGGGATCTCCTAGAGACCGTTAATGAAAGGTTGGCAAGTATGCTTTATTTGTTACATGTGGAAGACCTGTCATTCTTGGAGGAATGTTTATTTTTTGCAGAACTGATTCCTCCAGGCTGGGGCTGTGTCTCACTATGACAGGAGAGCCCATGCTGTGGGTTTCCCTCTTTTTTTATTCATCATCATCAAATTGATAGTGATGATTGGCATATCTTGTAGGCGGCCACATTCCAACACACGATTTAATACTTGTTACTCAAAATAACAATTTCAGTACGTAATTTTTGTATCCTAAATCTTACACATATACATGTGAACCACAAATACATCCAATTCTAAATGAGCACCATAACGACAAATTTGTTATTTGTCACATGTCATTCCATTTTAGGACTTGATGCGGGCTCGATGATTGTCTATTATGTCAGGATATGTAAAAGTGCAAGTTTAAAAGAGGGTATACTTTCTTTTTCACATGACAGCATATTCCCTGTTTTATGTTTTTAGTAACGAGTTACAGTTCACTAAACTTAATATTAAATAAAGGAGACGAATAAGGCCATTGTGTGTTTGTGTGTGTTCCGATTGCTATCTATAATATTTAATTAGACTGTAATTAGCGACTGGCTTCTAAATTACCTTTTCACTGCTTGCCTTACCTTACATATCTCTTTTATATTGGTTTGGTATCTATTTTAAACAGACAAGGTGTCATAATTAAACGTTAATTCTAAAACTCTTGAGAATTCCGGATGAAAATGACCTTAAAAAACAAACTTGTTTGCAATGCTGTTAGGAGAACACGGCACATTTTAAAATGAGAGGCTACTTAGAAGAACCATGCACTTAACTAGCAAATCATTTCTACATGTGGTTTTGGTAATTTTAGCCCTAATGTCCACTTTGTTGTACCATAACGTAACACTCACTTATTCCAAGCTTTGAAATGCTCTTTTTTTTTCTTGTTAAAAAGTAATGAAAAGAAACAGACTTAGCTGACCTTTAAATAACTGCCTATTAAATTTACTATAGCATATGCAGCACGCCAAACGGGCAGCCGGGCTGGTTAATGGTTTGCTCACCAAATGCAGAGTCATTTTTGTTGTTCGAGAGTCTGTAAAAAATAAAAAAAGTGAAGATCTGCACTTTCTCACACAATGCAATATATGGCTTTAATTCGACCTTATTATGAAGCCTAAAGCAAGAAGGAAAAGCAATAAAGGGAAAGTTGTACACACAAAAAAAAGAACTTTTTGAATCTGCTTATTGCCAATTCTCTCTTTTTTTATTGAATAGTAGACCAGAGTTTTTTTCAGTAAACATTATTTATCGTGAGGTGTCAGCATTGTTAAGTGTGAGCTGAACTTTTTAACATATATTGTAGTCTTTGTTTGCATATAACATAATGGGAAAGAGAATGACCCAATATTTTAGCAGTGACACCTTAGTAGAATTGTCATGATCACTACTCCATGTTTTTCATTTACTAATATTTAACAGACGCAAGTGTCTTCTGATGTGATAAAGAGAGCCAGGGGCAAATTCAGGATTGTTAGAGGTGGTTATCCACACCACGCCGCCAGTAGGCGTGACCATCATGAATGGGGGCGTGGCTATAATTTAAGACAGTGCTTGGCTGCTCTCCAACGCTTCATATCCCCATAATATACATGGGCAATGCTGCGCGGACTACTGTTAGGTGCATGCAGCTCTCTCTTTTCAAGCAGAGCCGTGTGAAGCGGGGGCAGGGTCCAGCCACCTCAATTATACAGTGCCCCAGTCTTGGATGGGGGTTTCCAGGCACTAGGAAACCTCCACTCGGTTTGCCTATGAAAGCTGTGGATTTTCCTTAGATCCCCAAAGCAGCACTCCTGGAGTATTTATAGGTGCAGTACATATCATGTTAATAGTCCAGTGTTTTCTACTAATATGACCTTGATATAAGTCACATATGTCCCCACTACCACTTCCATAACTTTATATGCAATGAGATAATAAACACCTATGTAGCCCACACTGCACTAAAGACCCTGACCCCTCCGGTGTTTGTCAGGTATGTAACTAGACCAGGCTCTGGGCCGTTAGCTGGTGACATCCATCAGTCACAGCTTCTGAGGTAAGCTGTTGTCAATTGCTAACAATGCAGAGTGTGTAAGACGTATCCCACATTCTGTGAAAAAATGCAGCAGGAAAACACAGAGAGAGAGAGAGGTGCACAAACTAACTGAAATGTCCTGAGCTATTCACAGCTAAACTAACCCAAAGATAGCACAAATCTTTGACTTAACACTTAAGCCGGCCCTGCCCATCGCAATATCAGTAGCAAATTTAGGCAATTGACATGATATCGTAGAATGCGTGACCTCAAAATGACTCTATCCAATTGGTAAATATGGTCTTAAAATGATTGCTATCTGACTGTGTGTACAAACAGAATCCAGACAAGCAAGAAGTGGTTCAGACTCTCAGGCATCGCCATTGGGTGGCCAGCATAATCCATGGAGCAACAGCATCACATCATCTTCTCCACCTGTACATATACAAGTTTCTTGTTTCATAAAAGAAAAACAGAACATAATTAATGATTTACTAAACATAATAAACCACATCTGTCTAGTGAAAAAAACAAAAAACGTTATTGGCATATTCTCTCAGCATAAAATTTGAACAAAATTTTCATATGAGCAGCAAGGTCTGAAAAACTTCTGCTTCTCTTTCTTGATCCAAACATGTTGATGTAAAATGTAACCATAGGGTGAAAGGGAAAGTTTTGATTTTTATATAAACAACAATATTTCTGGTTGAATCTGAAAGACAAAACCATGTGTATCAATTAATATGTATTTGATTCAATATCCATACAAATTCGTATTTTCTAAGGCAACCAACTTGTTATTATTTTATATAAGTGGTGTCTAAAATGACTTTGTGGCAACAGATGAATGTGGTTGCCTATTATCCAGTTGACAAATGATAACCTATGAGATTAAATTTGTGCATATACATTTATAGAAATTCACAATTGATATTTTATGACTTGATGTTTTGGTCTATTCTTACATAGAAGACAAGCTATTTTAATTTTTAACGGCGTTGAACAAATACACTAAAAAGACATCCCATGATAACCCACATGATTTTAACCATAGTTGCCTACTCTTCCGAAATATCCAGGAGACTCCCGTTAGTTAAGTGGGTGGGGGCGGGGCTAATTGCGTTATACTGACCCCACCCCCTGCTGTAATAGGGTGAAATTGGTATAGTTCAGCAGGGGACACTGTCGAACGGCATGATTTGCATGGCTACGCTCCGAGGATGCACAAGCGAGATCTCCTCTCCCAGATGGGAGATCTCCAAAGTTGGCAAGAATGGTTTTAACCCACAGGATTATGAAATGCAGAGTCTAAGCTATAGCCAGTTGGTTAACCCAAGGGTGCTACAAGCATTCCTTATATGCTGGGCTGTACGATTCCGTGTCCATCCTTCACTATTTTGGGAGCAACGTGGTAAAAGTGGAGGCATTATAAGGCAGCAAACACAGATGTGCCCCATAATAAAGGCTGTTTTATATCATATGTGACGTAATTGCACTATAGGAAGGGGTGGCAGTGGACAGCAGTGGTGCACATGTGGTGACAATAAAGAATCTCCTCCATGGTCATAGGGCCCGATTCATTAAGGAGAAAAAAACATGAAAAAGGAGTAACTTTGCACCCAGAAAAAAACATGTTGCATTGGAGGGGGAGGTAAATTTATAATGTGGGGACAGATTTATAGTTGGGATAGGGCATGATCTAGATCAACTTTAACTGTCATTGTAAAGATAAAGCTATCAAGTATTTGTGTACTACTTGACAAAAACAGACATTATTTACCTTATTTGCAAAATAATAAACTAATTTGCCCTCCTTGCTTTATAACATGGTTTGTCCAGGATCAAAGTTACTCGTGTTTTTGCCTTGCTCTCCTTAATTACTCAAGCCCATAACAGGAATGGTGATGGTGGAAAGTGTATTTTATACCATTAAGTGCTACAACATATTGTGTTTTATTTATCCCCATTTATATAGAACTGGAGAAACATTCTGTATTTGAGACTCAAATCACCAACAACATTCTTATACAATCATTCTGATGGTGGACTTTTACGTTTAGTGCTGTTTTACATAGAGAAACAAGTGAACTTAAGGTATAAAACGGACATTCCATCTTTCAAGTTGGAATTTTCAGTTGATACATATTTTTGTAACCTCTGGAATTGTCATTTTGCCATATATTGTTATGTAAATCAAACCATTAATCGCCTCTACCACATCCCCTATAGAAACACTGATTGCCTTCTTCAAAACTTGCATTTTACTGTTTTTTATGCAATTGCTACTTTCCTTTCCTTTCTCTTCTTGTCATTCAGTTTATTGGCATAGTGAAATCTAATTTACAAGTACACATGTGTAGAATAGCCATTAAACAGTCAAAGTGCGGTAGACCATCGTGCGATTTTGGAAAGACAGCAAGGAATAAAGGGTCAGCAAAGAGCTAAACTGCAATTAGCTTGTTCTACAAGTAGAAAATAGCTGCTGTCTGTCCTGTTCTACGCGTACATTTTTGAGAGCATCTTGAGACCGCTAATGTGTGCATCTCAAGTCTGTCACACACTGCAGTGAAGGATTAACATATGCATATAATTAATTAGCCAATCAGGAACATCACAATTGAACTAGAAGGAAGGTCTCACTGGGTTAGGGAATAACTGCTGGGAACTTGTGTTAAAAGCTACTTGGCTACAGTGCTCTATCTCTGTTTGCAGATAATTTATTGAAGGTAACGAGGATTGGTTCTTGCCGTTTTTTTATATGATGCAGACATTAAAACTAAGATACCAATCTGCAGACAGGATAATAAATATCAGCCTAATGCACGGCTTTCTTCCAGGAAGTTAAAGAAAGTATTAAGTGCTCTCAACAACAAATTACAAAGTATTTTACTCAGAGATTTAGCTCACTGCTCCCCTCCAATGACATGCAAGTTTAGCTTGTGATAAATACAAATATATACATATTTGCGCACCCCTGCAGTATAACCCATTAGCACTGCTCCAAGAATGGATAATGCTGTGACAATGTTGGTGACTGCTGATGTGAAAAATGTTCTTCCTATTGATGGGAGGAACTTTAAATACAAATGAGTTCATTGCTAAATGCCAGTTAGGCACAAGAAACCGTTGCACTATGGTTTCATAGCGAGATTTAGGGGTATATTTACTAAACTGCGTGTTTGAAAATGTGGAGATGTTGCTTATAGCAACCAATCACATTCTAGTTATCATTTATTTAGTATATTCTAGAAAATGATAGCTAGAATCTGATTGGTTGCTATAGGCAACATCTCCACTTTTCAAACCCGCAGTTTAGTAAATATACCCCTTAGTGTTGTAAAACAAGATCTTTAATTGAGCCTCTGTGGGTGGACATTGTGCATTTTGTGGGTGTTCCCATTTTGAAACACTAATCTCAAAAACACTATATGCAAAAAGTCCTGTTTACGACATGTTGTGCAAGGTGATGGAGGTTGGGCAGTGGCCATTACTTTCAATGGAATGCCTTATGTACCAACCAGGAAGACTTTATACAGCTTAATAAATAACCTATATGGTCTATTTGCCATAGTAGCAGAATTATGTTTAGGATGATTTAGAGTCTGTTGGCTGGTAAAGCAAATCAACAAAATCAATTAAATGCTGTTCTCTTATTTTTGGATTGTTAATTTTATTAATTTTCCAATATTGTTTATTTATTGAACTAATTAAAATTTACAGAAATGTTTTCTAATGTAATAATATACAGTTTCTGATATCTGCAAACATTGTATATTGGGTAGGAGGACTGATTAATATAGGATATCTAAATTGTCTGATACTATAATCCCTTCTGTATTGAAAACATGTACTGTAGGTCTTTACTTTTCTGCATATTCACAATAATAAATTAGTTCACATTATGTTTTATGCCTTGATGACCAAAACAGTTTTACTTTGTTTTTTCTTTAAATGTAGAATGTTTTTGTCCCCAAAACATAGAGGGAATAGCAAAATTAGGAAAATTACACCTTTTCTCAGGGCACTTAGTGCAACCCCATCCAGGGTGGCCAAATGGATTTTTGGGCCCCGGTACAGCAACTTCTTGGGGCCCCTACCAATACACAGACAGGCCCAGGCCCTTGTATTTTTGTATCTCCCCCGTCTCAGTGTCACCGACCCTATCAAATACCCTAGACAGTATAACATTATCAATTATGTGTACTCTACAACCAATGTGGTCCCAGGCTTTATTTTTGGGCTCCCCTGCTTGCAAATATAAAAAATATTCTACTGGGAGCCAACTGTTTTTGATTCCCAGAGAACCTATAACCTATATCCCAGGGTTAGTTTGAGTTTTTAAGATATAGTGATATAGTGATATCTATATCTATGCCTCTATTGGCAAATTGGCCATAGACACGCCTGTATTGCTCCAGAATATTTAGCAGAACTAAGAATGATTCAGACAAAACCAATGTAATCAGGGGTGTAGATGATCACCGTTTCCATATGTGTGTAGTACCGGGACAAGGAGTAAGTAACAAGATCCATTCCAAATTTTGCCATTCCAGATGTGGGTCGCGAAACTGGACAGGACAAGCCATACAGCACTAGTCAAGTGGATGGGGGTCTGTTAAAGGAGTATGCAGATTACCGCACCAACTGTCCAGCAGACACAGCAGTCATTTCCCTACTGTTTTATGGCATAGCGGATCAGACTGTTCTTAGGCAACAAGCTTTACGGCTACCCATGCGGTAATGACAGACCATTTGCCAATTACCACCGCTGATATTTTTGCACATGTATCTGCTTTTGTATCAGGAAGCATTATAACTATAGGGGAAAAACCTTTGCCCTGAAACTCATACAATTCTTTGAATTGCTTTGTGCACAACAACTTGCATTCTAAGAGTAGTCGTCCATTAATAGCCATCGATCAGTCATTCAGTTTTATAATACACTAAATCCCCGTGTGCATTGTATTGTAGCACCTCATGTTCCATCTGCAATCAAAGCCAGGAGCAAAGTAAAACGTGTATAATTATGAGTTTATTTTATAGAAACCTTACTTCTGAATTGTACAATAAGAGACAACGTTATTTCAATAGGGTTCTGATTCTGTTTTCACTTCTCATGTTATTTCTTTATCTGTGTGACATAGATTGTGCATCAGTGATAAAATGCTCCTATATCTATCGATTCAATCAGGCAGAAGGTTGTTTAGGAACTTTGAGGTTCTCTATGCTGTGAAGGTAACATGGAAAAGATAGAAGACATTCTATTTCGCTAGGTTTTTTATTGCAGAAGTCAGTGGTCTGTACAATGATGATGCTTTGCCCAGCAGTCAATACTTAATCTACAGGCTAGACTAATTTCCATTCAAGCACAAAAGCTTTGTGTAATATGCCAGACTGTCTGCCTGTGCACTGCTGTTTTCCTTAACCATGTCCAGAAGTGCTATTTAGTGCCAAAGGGTCTAGCCTCGGGCAATGAAAGAAATGGCTCCATTTTAACATATTATTATATTTTTTATGTGAAATGACTCGAAGAGCATTTCATTTGTGAAATTTATCATTATCAGAGATTGATTTGCAATGAAACTACAACATTCATTTATTTTTATTGCTTAAAGGGAAATTATTTAGAAAAATTGCTTAAAAAATAAGTCATGTGATTAATAGGCCAAACACGGCTCTTCACCTGATTGGGGGCTAGTCTCAGCCATGACAACACTAACAGACTCACGTCTAGTGGTAAATGTATCAAGCTGCGTGCTTCCAGTGGGTTTGAAAACCAGTGAGTTTGAAAAGTGGAGATGTTGCCTATAGCAACCATTTAGATTCTAGTTATGGTTTATTTAGTACATTCTACAAAATGACAGCTAGAATCTGATTGGTTGCTATAGGCAACATCTCCACTTTTCAAACCTGCCAGAAACTTGCAGCTTGATACATTTACCTCCTAATCTGGTCTTGCAACCGTAATACAGAGGAGGTCCTGTAGAGTCGGACTTAATTCCAACTCGTAAGCACAAAAAGTGCTTTTATATAACTGCATGTGCGAAGTAGAAAAACACAACTCTTGGTCTGCTCTCAGACTGATATATACTTCCCATTGCGCCTATCAATGCTTAGAGACATGGAATGTAGAAGGTAGTAGGGGCAGGCGTAGGCTCTTTATGTACTATGCTGAAGGGGAAGTAGCTGCAGATACGCCTCTAGGAGGCATATCTGCTGCAACTGCTTACCCCTTGGTGTAAGGTCCGTGCTGTCGCTGCTGATACGCATGTTTCATACTGTTCCAAGTCATAAATATCATAAGATATTTGTGTCTCGGGATACTAAGTAAAGCAAGGGACAGTTTAAGATGGTTGGCAGTTATACCTACCAACCAGGCAGGGATCATCATCATCTATATATTTACATAGCGCCACTAATTCCGCAGCGCTATACAGAGAACTCACTCACATCAGTCACTGCCCCATTGGAGCTTACAATCTAAATCCCCTAACATACACACACAGACCGAGAGATACTAACGGCAATTTAATAGCAGTCAATTAACCTACCAGTATGTTTTTGGAGTGTGGGAGGAAACCGGAGCACCCGGAGGAAACCCACGCAAACACAGGGAGAACAATCAAACTCCACACAGATAAGGCCATGGTCGGGAATCAAACTCATGACCCCAATGCTGTGAGGCAGAAGTGCTAACCACTGAGCCACCGTGCTGCCCACTGCCTGGTATACAGTATATACAGTAGTTACAATAATTCCATTACTACAGCTACTTTGATGCAGTCATAGTTAAACATCAGCAACTGCTAGCCTTTCTTAGGGCTTTGTAGCTGTAATTGAATGACATCAAAAGTTCCTTCTCCCAATCACTACATTAAATATAGTTTATACAAACGATGGTGAATTGGGATGTATTTTCCGTTGTAAACTGTCTCTAACTTTTCAATGAATCTTGGTAATATTCCACTGGCCTCTATAAACATCTGGTAATCATATTTATGACAGATTTTTGGAAGACTCGAGTCAGACATAACATGCATCATATTTTTAGATATAATCTGTGCTTACTGTATATTTTGAAACATATCACTCAAAAATACACACTGGATACATTTTATTCTTGCTAGTATTCAGAGTGTTTTAATATTTATTTCTATACAAAATAACCAGGGATCTAATTTTTTTACTTTGCTGGTGAATTTGATTCCTAAACAACTCCTTCTATTAGCACTTGTTTTTATGTATGTTTTATATATGCGTATATAGAGATCGAAATATGTAGTGTTCTAATATTCACAGAAGTGTGCTGTTTCTAAATCACAAATCTCAGTACGGATAACCTCTACAAGCGCTGGGTGCCCTCTGCAAGTCATAAATGATTCATGTTGGGGAAAGGGTCAGCTATGGTTGGAAATGTTTCTATGTACAGATTTACAGTATATTTATGTAGTCATGTAATAGTACATATACCCATAATAAATATTTAACCACCCTTACGATGTAACAAGAAACGTCCTTTCTATTATATTATTTAATAACTGCAGACTAAGACTTTGTATACAGTAGAGCTTTGTGGCAATAAGTGACACAGTTAGGGATTAGCACGCCTAAGGTCCTCCATAAAAAGAGATTAAATATATTAAAATTTGGATTACGGTGCAGGTAGCAGGATAAAATGGGTACTGGGTAAAACAGAGGAGTTAAACAATAACAGGTGATGTTTTTCTAATGAACCAGCATAGTGAACTAACTGCCTACTTGCCAACTCTCCCGGAATGTCCGGGAGACTCCCGCATTTTGTGAGAGTCTCCCGGACTCCTGGGTGAGTGTGGCAATCTCCCGAATTCTGCCCACTTCACTAGGAAGTGCCCACTTCCTAGTGAAGCGGGCAGAATTAGCTCCCAAACGTCGCTATTCCCAGGGAATCGCGGCATTATGCCCCGCCCCACTATCAAATGAAGCGTTTTGCGTCATGACGTCACGGGGGCTGGTCCAAAATGACGCACATTTTGGAGCCCGACCCCGCCACGCCCACCTCCCATGACAGGCTCCCGGAAACCAACTATTCAAAGTTGGTAAGTATGACTAACTGTCAGGTATAGAGGAGAGTGCTATATTGCTTGAGTGTATGCTGTATAAAAGTTGTGGAATAATATCCCTTTGGAACACAATTCCTGTTACCTAAACTTAGTCAACAAATAATAAAGCAAGTGATATCCTTAAATCATTCAGTTAAATCAATTCTGTTTTGTTTATTGAAAACCTGTTAACAATCCAGAGTTCCGTAGTGTGTGTTGGTGTTTTCCAACAGGAAATAGCAATTGTCCCGGAAAAAGGGAGAAGAAGCTTATAGCAAGTTCAGGCCTGTGGGCCAGGGACTCCACCGAATGGTAATTGTTCAGGAATTCCGTCGTCCATCCAGATGAGTAAAATTCCTGAACAATTACCATTTGAGAACACAACAATCTCAGCTTCAGGAAACCGTGGTTTCCCTCCGAGAACCACCACTGTTTGCTACACATGGGGTGGGGGGACATATTTAATTAGAAGAAAACTCCATTAAAGTTGCTATGTCCTTTAAGGACATAGTTTTAGTGATATAGTGGGACCAATGCGGTATATATACATTTAAATAAGTAAATTAAAATAGTGTACCCCATGCCCTCTCCTCCACAATTACCAAAAACTAGCTTGCCATGCAAGATGGTAAAGTAGATTAATGGCAACAATAGGGGGAATAACGGACAGAGACCCATGTGAGTTACAGCAGCAAGACCAGAGTTTTGGCTGCAACGTATCTTTAATGTACGTTATCAATGGCTATCGCAACTTAGGAAACGTTAATGTTATGTCTGGCCTTGGAAGCTTATGTAGCAAAAGAGGAAAAACAGATCTGTTGTGGAAAAACAATTAAAAATAAAATAAACCAGACTCAGACTAATGTATAGCTCTCCATCCAAACAGCCATAGACAGGACCTATTTTATGATAGCAGAGTTTGCTTGTGAAGGAAAGACGGCACAAACACTTCTCTTTTTATTAGATAACTTTCCCTTGATAATCCGAAAAACAACAGTGTTTTTTATTGTAAAAATAAAAAAGTAATAAGTAATATATTAACCCCCATGCTGCCAAATATATTGTCTATGCGCCATTAATAACACGGTATATGTTTAAGACCGCAAGACAAAGCTGTTATTGTGGCGTGACTGGGAAAGCCTACCACCCGGAGCTGTTCTTCGCCTTATTTTGCTTTTTTATATTCAATTTACGGAGGCTAGAAAAAAAAGAATTGTTGACTGTGCTGCAATTTACTTGCCCTGTTTTAATGTTCTACCATTTCCTTTATACGTTGATGTTGCTATGTAAAAGAAAGTATATAGAACACATCAAACAATGCTGTCTTTGTGTGTAGCTCAATTAAATGTATAACAGGTGAACATTTAGCGCTACAATTTGCTTTTCTCTTTGTGTGTGTAGTTATGTAGACATTTTCTATTCAACTATTTTTATACATATATATATATATATATATATATATATATATATATATATATATATATATATATATATATATACAGCCAAGTCCATAAATATTGGGACATCGACACAATTCTCATATTTTGGGCTCTATACACCACCACAATAGATTTGAAATGAAACAAACAAGATGTGCTTTAACTGCAGACTTTCAGCTTTAATTTGAGGGAATTTACATCCAAATCAGGTGACCAGTGTAGGAATTACAACGGTTTCTATATGTGCCTCCCACTTTTTAAAGGATCAAAAGCAATGGGACAAACTAAACAATCCTACATCAAACTTTCACTTTTTAATACTTTGTTGCAAATCCTTTGCAGTCAATTACAGCCTGAAGTCTGGAACGCATAGACATCACCAGACGCTGGGTTTCATCCCTGGTGATACTCTGCCACGCCTCTACTGCAAATGTCTTCAGTTCCTGCTTGTTCTTGGGGCATTTTCCCTTCAGTTTTGTCTTCATCAAGTGAAATGCAGCTCAATCGGATTCAGGTCAGGTGATTGACTTGGCCATTGCATAACATTCCACTTTTTAGCCTTAAAAAACTCTTTGGTTCCTTTTGCAGTATGATTCGGGTCATTGTCCATCTGCACTGTGAAGCGCCGTCCAATGAGTTCTAAAGCATTTGACTGAATATGAGCAGATAATATTGCCCGAAACCATTCAGAATTCATCCTGCTGCTTTTGTCAGCAGTCACATCATCAATAAATACAAGGGAACCAGTTCCATTGGCAGCCATACATGCCCACGCCATGACACTACCACCACCATGCTTCACTGATGAGGTGGTATGTTTTGGATCATGAGCAGTTCCTTTCCTTCTCCATACTCTCTCTTCCCATCACTCTGGTACAAGTTGATCTTTGTCTCATCTGTCCATAGGATGTTGTTCCAGAACTGTAATGGCTTTTTTAGATGTTGTTTGCCAAACTCTAATCTGGTCTTCCTGTTTTTGTGGCTCACCAATGGTTTACATCTTGTGGTGAACCCTCTATATTCACTCTTGTGAAGTCTTCTCTTGATTGATGACTTTGACACATATACACCTACCTCCTGGAGAGTGTTCTTGATTTGGCCAACTGTTGTGGAGGGGTTTTTCTTCACCAGGGAAGAAATTCTTCTGTCATCCACCACAGTTGTTTTACTTGGTCATCCGGGTCTTTTGGTGTTGCTGAGCTGGTGCGTTCTTTCTTTTTAAGAATGTTCCAAACAGTTGATTTGGCCACACCTAATGTTTTTGCTATCTCTCTGATGGGTTTGTTTTGATTTTTCAGCCCAATGATGGCTTGCTTCACTGATAGTGAAAGCTCTTTGGATCTCATATTGAGAGTCGACAGCAACAGATTCCAAATGCAAATGTCATACCTAGAATCAACTCCAGACGATTTACCTGCTTAATTGATGATGAAATAACGAGGGAATAGCCCACACATGTCCATGAAATAGCTTTTGAGTCGATTGTCCCATTACTTTTGGTCCCTTAAAAAGTAGGAGGCACATATAGAAACCGTTGTAATTCCTACACCGTTCACCTGATTTGGATGTAAATTCCCTAAAATTAAAGCTGAAAGTCTGCAGTTAAAGCACATCTTGTTAGTTTCATTTCAAATCCATTGTGGTGGTGCATAGAGCCCAAAATATGAGAATTGTGTCGATGTCCCAATATTTATGGACCTGACTGTATATATCATTATTAATAGTCAATGAGTTTTTGTACAGTAGTTTTATATAGGAGAATACAGAACACACAGTAGGAAAAAGCATATATAATATATTCCCATGAATTTAAGGAAAATCAGCAAAAATATCCCCCCCACACACCCTAAATCTGGAACTTAAAGCTCTTAATTCCTACAAATTGTTAATATAGCACATTGTGCACAGAGGCGGGACTAGTGAGCTGTGGGCCCCGGTGCAGGGAGGCGGAGAGGAGGGAATTGGGGCCCCTGACCTTCTGCATCTGCAATGCAGCGGGCCCCATTATCTCCATGGGCCCCGGTCCTTGCCACCTGCTACACCAATGGTAGTTCCGCCACTGATGCAGGGCCTCTATCTCAGGGGTAAACGCAGGATTTGTAGAGGGGAGTTTCCACACTATGGCACCAGTGGGCGTGACCAGCATGCATGGGGGCGTGGCTATAATATTAGACAGTGCTTGGCTGCTCTCCAACTCTTACTTTCACTATAATATACATGAACAATGCTGTATGCACTACTGTTAGGTGCACGCAGTTCTCCCTTTTTAAGCAGAGCCGTGTGAAGCGGGGGCAGGGTCCAGCCACCTCAATTATACAGTGCCCCAGACTTTGAGGGGGTTTCTAGGCACTAGAAACCCCCCTCCCCCTCAGTTTGCCTATGTATCTGCAGCAATATTTTGCAGGTTATGATGTCTGGCCAGCTCAATATTTGGAGATGTGGCTTTTAAACAATGTATTATGTTTTATACACACATGTGCTTCTACATACAAATGAGTTTAGGCAGCCACAGTTCAATGGATGGAGTATTGCGTGAGTGGGGCTCAACTAGATGCTTCTAGTATATTTTTTCGTGTAGATTAAAAGTTATCAATAAGAGTCATTTTAGATT
Source organism: Mixophyes fleayi (assembly GCF_038048845.1). Classification (NCBI taxonomy): domain Eukaryota; kingdom Metazoa; phylum Chordata; class Amphibia; order Anura; family Limnodynastidae; genus Mixophyes; species Mixophyes fleayi. The sequence continues at coordinate 316,743,711 of NC_134404.1, forward strand.
TAGTGGATGTTGAATCACATGTTATTTTTTATATTTTATGTTAAGAATGAATTAATTTTCTAAGAATAAATAATTCCTGGTGATAAAATTCTGACAAGTCAGAAGAATAGGAAAAATCAGTAAGAGAAAAGGATAAACAGTATTCCTGCCACTATGCCATTATGAATCACAGATACTGAACCTCAAGTCAGCTATTGATTCTCAATTTTATTTATTATTAACTTAATGACATATCCTAATGCTGACATCCATTGAACAACAAAAACGGCTCCCATGCTGTTACAGCTTCGCATATGTAGAAAATGTTGTTGCATACAAAACATCCTGTTGGGGAAAGCTAGTCGTAATAGAGGCCGCTAACAATTCTGTTTGTTGTAAGTCTTTATACAAAACTTTGTCAGGGTTGCATTGACTTGCTATGAGCCGCAGACAAAGAACACATACCAGAGAAGTTTGAAAAACAGTATCAATATTTAATTTCTTTCTTTTCCTTAAAGAAGAATGGAAGACTGCATCAGCATTGTGACAGGGCTGAAACATTAGTAGCAAACATTTGGCCATACTTTCTTACAGTGAAAAACAATGGCCACCACCATTAAAATGTTCTTATTTTCCTAGAGGTGTCAGCGTTGTTTGAAGTAATAGTTCACCTTTTACAAAACGTTCCGCAGAACACAGAGATGAAGACAAAGCTCAATTTGCATATGAAAATGGAGTAGCAAGAATGCGTGTTAGATACTGTTTTCTGAAATTTTATATCCATTTATATTGTGTCCTGCGCAATAAAATCACAGGGAATCAGAATTCACTTCCCCTGATCATGCTAAAAACTGCTTAGATTTGGTTATAATAAACCTGTATCGTTTTGCTATGGTTGTGGTAACTCTTTGTTTGTTTCATTTTAAGAAAATAAAAAAAGTTATTTATGAAAAATGAAATGTTAAAATTTTACTAACGACAGTAAATGTGTCTCCTAAAGACAAGTTAGACGTATTTTAAATGGCTTTAAAAGTTAACCATTTGCTTCACTTGTATATAATTCACTTTCAGTTTATTTGGCATTTTCTGGCACTGTATAATTGTACTTCTTGCCACTAGAAAAATCATACACAGATTATTCATAGCTTGTGATAAATAAAATAGTACATGATGCCATAATGCTGAGGTGCCCTTACCATATGCATTATTCTAAAACAAAATTTCTTGAAATTATTTAGTTTAAAATAAGTCCAACTTCTCTGATGGATCCATTGTAATACAGGCATATCCAACATGCTTGTGCTTCCCAATATGTAATACTATACAGAAGGACTCAAAAGAGTAGATTTATCAATCCTTCTAAAATGGCAAAGTGGAGGGTGTTGCCCATAGCAACCAATAAGATTCTAGTTATCGTTATCAAGAATGTGCTAGATACATAGCTGGAGTCTGATTGGTTGCTATGGGCAATGTCTTTTTGTACTATTTATCATTGGCCCATAAAACACAGCGGGTCTGAGTCATTAAGGAAAGTAAGTAAAAAAAAAAGTAAAATGTTCTCCGGGACAAATCATGTTACAATGCAAGGGGTGCAAATTAGTTTATTATTTTGGACGTAAGTTAAATACTGGCTGCTTTTTCATGTAGCACACAAATACTTGTTAGCTCTATTTTTACACTGAAATTTAAAGTTGATCTAAGACATGCCCTACCCCAAATATAAATCTGTCCTGGCATTTTAAATTTACCTCCCCCTCCAATGCAACATGGTTTTGCCTAGGTGCAAAGTTACTCGTTTTTATGCTTTGCTCTCCCAGCAAGTCTTTTAGAAAAAGACAGTATGATACTGTTATAAATGTAGGGGATATAGGGGAAGCTAATAGAGTTTATTGGTTCAGATTGACCAAAAAAGAGGGATTATTTTGAATGCAAGATGGGGATTTGGATCTTAAAGGGGGGGACTGTCACTCCACAAAAACAGACACTCGAGGTGCACGATTCTGCCCCAAATTCAGTGTTTTTCAATGTCTTGCCTTATTTTAGGATTGAAATGTATTTGAATATTGTATTTTAAGTCAAACATGAAATGCCATTAAAAGATTGAAAAAAGCTGCTTACACTTAAACAAGTCATGCTACATTAAAAACTAAAGCAAAACACAAACAATATAGAACAGTTAAAATGTATCACCTTCATAAAAAACAATAGTTACCAGCATTTATGATGCTTAGAAACACGCTGCAAATGGATCTATGTTTTGCATTATATAGAAAAGAACATAAGAGATTATTTTTGGCAATTCTGCTACACTTACATAGCGTGATAGAAGTGTGCTACATATACTACTTAATGCATTGTAGAATTCACTTTCCAATGTATAATCCTATGCATTTTTGAGTGAAAAGCTCTTATCAGATCATCTGCCACTGTCAACAATGACAAGTATATAGCAATTTAGCAATAAGCAGATGTCTATCATCCATAGATCTGTTATTTTCTCATGGAAAACCTTCCCATTCCTGCATGACAAATGCCCTAAAAGGAATGATCAACCCACACCTAATTAAATGCAGTGTGCTTTAGAAAAAACTACAATATTAAAATCAGGTAATTATGTCTCATTAAATATTAATTATATCATATTGTCCTGGGTACAGTTTGTACAATAGATTGGAAATATAAAGATACAATATTATGTCAACAATTTGCAAAAATGAGAAATGGATCTAATAGTAATTGGCTGATCGTCATCAACATTTCATCAACATTTATTTATATAGCGCCAGCAAATTCTGTAGCGCTGATCAGCTACTGTACATCATTTTTATTGAATTTATTTGTGTAATACGGGCAAGTGGTTATCCAATAGGCGGAGTAGGTTGCAGCCTAGGGCTCATGAGGGGTGCAATATTTTTTTGGGTGCAATCTTGATGTATTCCCATCACAAAGGCCGAAGGCAATGGGTCATCCTTGGATGGGTGCTGAATCCTTAATCAGGCCCTGAACCCAGGGGATGCTATAGAGAGTTTTGTTACTCTACAAGTTCTCCCTTGTGTCTAAAAATAATAAATGGCCGAACTAGGTTGCCAGGTGCTTTATCAGTATTATTCCACAATGACTGCAATGTTCCATTAAACCCCCATCAAAGTTTGTAAAAGAGAAGATACATTTTATACTGAATTCACTGAAAACTATCAATGGCTGTAAGTGAAAGGCCAAGAGACCACATGCCAGGCAGCCAACGTAAGAAGGTAGCATAAAGGAGCGAAAACACAATACTGCGCTTGATACTGCTTGGTAAACACTGCTGCCTCTAGGCAGCCAGGCATGGAAATCGTCTAGAATCAGGTACTGACATTGTACTGCAGATGTCTTAGAAGAATTTTAAGTTTTAAGAATTTTAAGGGGCAGAAAAACAAAAATATATATTCCATGTGCCACGTTCCTAAATAATGTAAACACATATAGAATAAGAAAGCTTTAAAGATTACATTCATTCAGTTATGTGTGCATGCTTCACAGCCGTTTATGGTGGTATCTAACACCTAACACCCGTTTATGGTGGAACCTAACACCCGTTTATAGTGGCATCTAACTCCTGTTTATGGTGGTATCTAACACCCGTTTATGGTGGTATCTAACACCCAATTATGGTGGTATCTAACACCTGTTTATGGTGGCATCTAACACCCGTTTATGGTGGCATCTAACACCTGTTTATGGTGGTATCTAACACCTGTTTATGGTGGCATCTAACACCCGTTTATGGTGGTATCTAACACCCGTTTATGGTGGTATCTAACACCCATTTATGGTGGTATCTAACACCCGTTTATGGTGGCATCTAACACCCGTTTATGGTGGTATCTAACACCCATTTATGGTGGTATCTAACACCCGTCAGTGCTGCAGTAGGACTAAGGGAGTTTCAAATCTGACTGGAGTTAGAAATGGAACACAGAACCTAACTGTGCTCTGCCTTAACCACAGCCATCCAATCAGTTGCCATGTACAACCCACAGCGGACAAAATGCCTTTAAATATATTCATTTGGAACTATCCTAGTCTACATCATGTTTAAGTGGAACTCTTTGAACTCTTATCTCAATTTTTTAAAGCTCTCCCATATGATTTATCTACAGCCGTTCTAAAGAAATATATTTGCATAAAAAATATGTAGAGGAAAAAGCTCTGTACTTTCTGTAACAGCCCCTGCTACAAACAGCAGTTACACAGCCAGACTGAAGCACCAGAATTGTTCTTATCTTTCAACATATAACCTATATGTGCGTGCTAACATTTCTCACCCCACCTCCATTTTTCTTCCATACTGCAGGTAGAATTACTTCATTTCTCATCAGACATTTGCACAGAGAGGTTACGAGGGACAGGGAAAGTAGAGGGGGGCACGCAGGACCCCTAATGGCTGCCTGCTAAGTGTAAATGAACTGTCTCATCCAGAAATATCATTTTCCAAATATAGACCAAAAAAAAGAAAATATTTTATATATCTACTTTTTTTGCAGACAGTTTATACATGTTGTGAGGAGTAGAAATATGTTTATTGTACAGATAGACACAGACACACAAGCTAAGAGTGATCACAGCATAGTACATAGCATGTGATAACAAATTGATCACACATTCTATAAAGTAAATACGAAGCACAAAATATTTTAAAGCATAAAATACATTCAAAAGAATTAATGAAACATATACGAAACCTTCTAAACAGAGATTAAATGCAAAAATAAGTTCTTGACAGGTTAAACATAGTCTATATCATGAATGAAGGTTGTGTATACATGCTATAGTCTGTTCTCAGGTATTAAATTTACTATACACAATACATAAGACTTAGGGATAGATTTATCAAACGCTTTTAAAAAAAAGGAAAAGTGGAGGTGTTGCCCATAGCAACCAATTAGAGTCTCGTTATAATTTTCTAGAATGTACTAGATAAATGATAGATAGAAACTGATTGGTTGCTATGGGCAACATCTCCCACTTTTGCTCTTTTAAAAGGTTTGATAACTCTACCCCTTAGTTTTATGGATAAGTGATTTTTCTGTCATTTGGAGGACCATGTACAAAATCTATTTAACACACTCTTTAAAATTAACCTGACCTCACCACCCACACTGCCTCTGTCATTTCGCCCCTCAGTAAATTGTTTAGCGGTGCTCCTCACAGTGACTGTAGGCATATACACAGGGCGGAAGCAGTAAATTATTCTTTTTGTAAAAAAAAAATATTTCCGGTTCTGAAATAAAACATAACAGATAACACATGTATATAAATGTTGTGTAATGCATGTGTATCCATACAGTCACTAATAATTGATGTTGAATAAAGCAGTTGAATAAAGCAGTTGAATAAAGCAGTTGAATAAAGCAGTTGAATAAACCTACAGTCAACTTCTGCAGTTTCAAAATGCGCAAACGTATATGTTGGTGTGTGTGTGTGTGTGTGTGTGTGTGTGTGTGTGTACATGTATATTCATATGTATGCCTGTTAAATAGCTTGTATTATTATTTCATGTTTTTGTCTTAATATCAGTTGTTCTGCCTATTATTTCCGCCCTTGAGGATTTTTCTTTATTTAATACCCTTGGACGCATGGCCGTTCTCTATCTCATACAATGGGTATATACATAATAAGAAGGTGATTCATCTATTAATGTTCTGCTCACATTTTAAAGAGCAACTAGATAAAAAAAAAACAAAAAAAAACAACCCGTGCCGAAAATGTATTCTGACAAATTGTAACCGGATTTTTGCCGTCGACGAATAAAGCTGCATATTTTCATGTTTCTACATATATTTTTTTTATTGAGAATGTGTCACCTTGATCGCTCGCTACAGATCCAGCTCTACAGAGGCAGAACTGAGCGAAGCAAATATCTCTTGTGCATTGAAAGATGCGTGATTGACAGCATAATTCTGCTGAGGGATTTTGGTATTTCATGTGACTTTAACACTGGAACTGTCTCTTGCAGTGTTACAAAATGCACGCTGCAAAACAATGTATTGAAGATAATTAAAAGATATGTTTTAGTCACTCCATGCAGTCACTTTAGAAGTATTAATTTACAGTGAATGGAGTAAATCACATAAAAAGATGCATTCATTGATCTGATACAGAATTAAACAACATGAACAGTATCTCTGGATGTTTTGCTTTAAGCTTAACAGTCATGGCTTACCTTCCCTTAAACTAATCCATTACCATTAAAATGGATAAACACCTAATTAGTGGATGGTTTGCCTTTTTTTTTTCTTCTAATTGCTGCTCTACAGTGTCATCTAGTGCCAACACTGGGTAACTGCAACCACTCCATACATGTCTGTTATGACCAAGATGCTATGGGAGGGAATTTATTTCCCCCCGAAGTACCGCCGCGCTAAAACTATTACCGTTCTTACAGTAATAGTGCGCGTAATTAATATTAGGGTTAATATTACGGTAATAACGGTAATATCCATAACACGGTGGTACTTCGGGGGGAATTCCCCCCTACGTGTATTATCCCTCTAAATACTGTGGCATTTAGGTAAACCACCTAGAAAAAGCTATTAAAATAAAAAGTAACCAGTTTCCATTTTACCTTGTTAAACTAGTCATTTGCTGTTTCTTAGTTTGCTAACCTCACTAGACTAAGTGGATGTGTTGCCTACACTCAATGCATTGGTCTTGATGGTGTCTCAAGTTCCTAATGAAATGATTGGCTGCATTCTAAAGACTACAGAATGGCTGCTTCCACTTTGTGCAGACAATAGATACCCCTTAAGGGAAAATAGGTTTGTTAAATAATTTCTTACAGGAACTCTGTTCCACACATACTCACTTACGTGCACTCTTGCGTGTGCAGGAGACAAAGGAGAAAGGTGAAAGATATGAAACAAGTGGTGCAGAGGGAACGAGAGGGTGGACTATTGCATGTGGGGTGTATGTACAATGCTATAGTGAAAGGAATATGTCCAGTATGTGCTGGAACACTTGGCCTCTATCTCATGTTGTTGGTCAATTGACACTGAGACCAGTTAAAACTTATTGGGCCTGATTCATTAAGGATAGCAAGGCAGAAAAAAAAAAATTCTCCTGGACAAAATCATGTTACAATGCAAGGGGTGCAAATTAGTTTATTATTTTGCACATAAGATAAAAACTGGCTGTATTTTCATGTAACACACAAATACTTGATAGCTTTATTTTTACACTGATATTTAAAGTTGATCTAGGACATGCCCTGCCCCAACTATAAATCTGTCCCCATATATTAAATTTGCCTTCCCCTTCCCATAGTTTTGCCAAGGTGCAAAGTTACTCATTTTTTTGCTTTGCTTTCCTTAATGAATCAGGCCCATTGTGCCTATTTAATGCAATGTAAAGAAGGGCCATCTAGTGAATTAGTAGCATTTTCAACTGATTTTCATTGTGTTATATCTAGAGAAGTCTATAAGAAAGCAACATATTTTATTCAAAGGCAAAACAGATCTGAGACTTCATTGTGGACATGCACAGTTAATGCTTCAAATTGAGCTAAAACTTGCATGCTGAATGCATTGACTTATTTACGTCTTAAAAGAAACCCTGGTGAATAAGCCTAATAGCTTTATAGTCAAGTAGTTTATCAATCGCATAAGGCAAAGTATTTCACAAAAAAAGGCTGTTAGCAACTTACCGAGACCCATATCTTCAGCTTAGTCTTTCATTTATTTATCTTTATAATGATTCATTATTTTTTGAAAAAGAGACTGATTCATATTATCTTTGTTGGAAAATGTATGTCAAATTTATATAAATGTATAGTTCCAAAAAGTCTGTAGAGACACAATTGTACAAAGGACCCTCAGCAAAATGTAAACAAACACCCCCAATCCTACCCCCTCCAAAAAAAATGGTACAGTTGGAAGGCATTTAATAGTTTTGGAGTAAAAATGTGTAACTCATATATCTATATACACCGAAAGAATGTAATTATGAATCACTAAAGATAAAAACATGAAAACGATCTGGTCATTGATGTTTGTGACAAGCCCTAGCGCAGGGACGAGACCGTAGGAAAAGATGGTGCTACCTACCGTACTGCACTTACCTACACATTGCCACCCTGTTGCTGTGTTAAAATATTCAAACCCTTAAATGTAGTCATTTGGAGACATGTATGACATTGTCTAGTAGAACAGCAGAAACATTTATCTCAATCTGTAAATCTGCCCCAGCTCTTTAGGATTGAGTATCAATTATTGTAAAATGTATCAATGTATCAAGCACATAAAATAATAATAACATTGATGTGCCCATCTTTATGATTTTTTAAAAGCAGCTAAGTATTAAACTCTTAAATGCTAAATGTAGAGAAACTCGTATCATAACCATGTTATGCTAGTAAGTTAATCGCAGACATTAAGATAATATTGCAGATATATTAAAAACACAGAGAGACTGCACATAATTGCTACTAAAAATAATTAGACTTTATACCACATTTTCCAGAATTGTAACTTTTATTCCCTTCTTCTTGTGCAAACGTGGAACAAAAAGAAATGTATGCAACATTTAGTGGTGTGAATATTATTTTCTTTGCATAAAAATGTGGTCTTAAATAAATAAACTCCAGAGAGCCTGACACCTCTGTGGTTGTCATCTGTAAAGGTCGTGAGCTGTGGTGTTGTGAGAAGAGGTGAGGGGTTAATACTGTTCTGTCTCTCTTTGAATTTAAAGTGTTCTGCGATGGTTACACACAGTGGAGGTGGCCCTTTGGTGGCCCCATCCAATCTCCAGAATGCAGCATATTTACTAGGAACCAGTTACATCACTGAGACACTCTGGGCCTCAAGTCATATCACTGGTTCCTAGTGAATTCATAGGCTAAATATTGTTTTATCCCATCAGATGGCTGCCAAATGGTTTGTAGATGATAGGTAAAAACAAGACTAAGGGCTAGATTTACTATGCTGCGGGTTTGAAAAAGTGGGAAAGTTGCCTATAGCAACCAATCACATTCTAGCTGTCATTTTGTCGAAAGCACTAAATAAATGACAGCTAGAATGTGATTGGTTGCTATAGGCAACTTCCCCACTTTTTCAAACCCGCAGCGTAGTAAATCTAGCCCTAAGTTGGCCTAAAATGACCATGTATTTGGCTGGAAATTATTTTTCAGATGGAATTTTGGTTGGGCTTGGTGATAAATCCAGTTGGCTAGAGTCTGCACTGACCGTTGTGTGGGTATCAGATGAAAGAGAAAATACCCTATTAATTTAGCCTTCCCAACCATCTACAAATCTGTTTGTTTTGCAGCAATGTTAGACAATAGGATCTGATCCAAAAGGACAACTAGACCTGGGGGTTTTGCAATTCATACTCTTCATAGTTTATAGGATGATGACCACGTGCTATGGTATGCACTGACCACGCCCCGAGCCCGCCCCCCCCCCCCATCTCTCATTGGGATAGCCTGTGGGTCCAGAAGCCTTGACACATAGTTCCTGGCTCTGTGTCAGCAAGACAGACGGATAGTTCTCAGATTTCACACGAACGGACCCTTGGTGAGTGGATGTAAAGGCAGGAGGAGGCTATACCAGAATTAGGATTCCCATGGAAGGCAGCCTGGTAAAAAAAAAAAAGACAATATTAACAATAATTATTATTATTTGTACATCATGTGTAGCCTTAGTACTGCAGAGACCACCAGTTCAGATCAGTGGTAGCATGGGGTTAAATAACATAATTATTTCAATTGTGACTCATTTTAGAGTAGTTTACATAGAGGTGACGAAAGTATTTCTATTGCCGATGGCAGATATCTCAATCAATGTTGTGTGGGTCGGTCTTAGTAAATGGACACCTGAAGTGCTGCTAATTAAGATCCATTTCAATCAATGAGAACATATATTCAAGTTGATCATTTTGCCTTTCTTTGCTCACCAGAGCTTGTGCTGGACATTGCTGCCGGCTGTGTTCTCCGATAACTGGAAATTACTGTCTGGAAAACACCTTGGAAGCAGGAAAGTGAACCTTGGACAAACAGCATACCATGGTCAGGGGAGGACTGGCAAATTTTAGCCCGGGGGCGCAAGACTCGAGTCAACAGCCTATTTTAAAGGAAAGAAATGCAGGTAGCCCAATGACCCAGCCCAAGGTAGCCCACTATGAGGCTGGCCCGGGGGACAGATGCCCCCCTGGCCCCCCAACTCCGCCGGCCCCTGACCATGGCATAGCATTTTGTCTATGTACCAGTAACCAGTTAAACATTCCCATTATGCTCTTCTCCAAAGTTGCACGATCCATGGAAGCGAATATCTGGGATCCAACCTTTTTTGCAAAATCTTTTTTTTTCTACATATGTATGTGGTTTGCAAAATATATAGAAATTTGATGTATATAAGGTATGGTTATTTAATGAAACAATGACCGTACACAAGACAAGGGGCCGTCAGTTGCTAACGTAAGAAAGACGGATTCTTTCCTTAGGAAGGTTGTTTTTACAGTAAGGATGGTTAAGCTGTGAAATTCCATCCCACAGGAGATAGAGATGGCAAATTGGCTAACATTATAAAAAAAAATATTTGGATGTCTTTATTACGAGACATTTTTAACTTTAGCTATAATTAGTTCAGAATATTACGGGGGTTATTGATTTATTCAGTTGCCATCTTTGGCAGCAGTAAGGAACTTTCCCCCCTGTGAGACTAAATTGACAACTGTCTGTCTCACTAGAGGTTTTGTTTTGTCTTCTTCTGGATCAACACAACTAGAAATATGAAAGGTTGAACTTGATTGACCTGTGTCTTTTCTTTAAGCTGACTAACTATGCAGCCAGAGCCAGTGGTAACTCTCGATAACCCTCCCTCAGCCACTTCTGATACCATCAAACTGGGAATATGGTGTGGGGAATAAAACAGCGCCACACCCCCAACCTATCACTAACATGGGGGCGCTGCCGGAACATTAAAAACACAGAATCGTCATCATCATTTATTTATTTACATTGCGCCACTTAGTCCGCAGTGCTGTACGGAGAACTCACTAACATCACCGAATGAGTGACATCATTCGTTAATTCCACTTAGGTTCGCCCAATGGCAGCACCGGCTCTGTTAGTGACTATGAATGTGTTATACAAGAGCTAGAAAATCTTCTTTGCTCCCTGAATTTTCTTGGAAGTCAGCGAAAGTAACTGTTTTTTTCGAACTTAAACCATACGAGATCTGGAAAGCAGCTTACGCTGTATACTGTGTTTTGCATGGTAGCATATTTTTGCTGCATTAATGGTATCTTGTAAAGCCCTTGAACTTGAGTGTGTGGGGAATGTATTGTAGTTTTGCTCCTATCAGCACTTGATGAACCTGACATTCTCAAGACAGTTCATTTGAAAACAAGCTTTAGAGAAAGAGTGCTCTCTCCAGGTCTACAGCAATATCCTTTACCGCAGAGCTAACGATGGGAGCGGAATCTTCCTAAATCTCATCTGTAATTGCTAATCTACAAAAAAGGTATGGGTAAAAAACCAAGCAATATTCAATTATGTTTTATATACGCAATAGGAAGAACATTTTTATTACCGCAAATAAAACTGTGGTTGTTATATTGCATAATAAACTATACTCACTCAGCGAGAGTCTCATACTTTAAAAAAATACTAACAAGCAAACACATTATTTAAATGGAGCTTATTGAAAAATGATTTTTGGATGGTGTTCCTTATGTACTGACTTACGTCATCTTCCGGTAACTGATATCAGTAATAGAATATATATAACTGATATTTTTAAAATAAGTAGGGAACACCCAATAATTCCTAATGAAACAGGATAGTTATAGATGCATCATTTTCACGAAACAATTTGGGATTTTCTAGGCATTTCATATATAATTTATTATTACAAGATATTACTCTCGAACGACAGTAGAGAGCCAACCATTATTAGCCTAAATTGTAAAAATTACAGAGGCCAATGGTTTGCCGTATAATATCTAAAATTCATCACATTGACTTTTATTTGTAAATTGGTGGATGTGCTTAGGCTTTTGGATCAACTTGTATTTACGATATACTTGCCAACCTTATGTTGGCCCGGTCCGGGAGATCCTGGAGGGCACGAGGGGTGTATGGGCGGAGGGGGCGGCTCTTCGAGATTCTTGTCACTTTGGCCCCCGTCCACCAAGATGTAATGCCTGTTTTGGGTCTTTTTACAGTGGTAAAATGACCCCAAGCAAGCAGTACATCACTGGGGGTGGGGCCAAAATGATGAGAATCACAGAGACCCGGCCCCTCTACCCGTACATGCCGGCTCTAATTTAGTGAAGTGGGCAGATGCTGGAGGATCGTCAGCTCTCCCAGGATTCCGTTAGACCTACCCGAAATTCGGGAGTCTCCCGGACATTCCGGGAGAGTTGGCATGTATGATTTAAGAGCTAGTTTATATCTAAATAATTTCCCCAAAACACATAGATGTAAGGACTTAAAGTAGAGTCTCTTTTGCCCTTGCAGCAGGATGGAAGTTAGTGTTGGGGTAAATAGAATACAAAGCAGAACCAACCTGCTTCTCTTTTTATAATTTTCCAAATTGGGAGGTTTATGGTAAAAGTTATCTCAATCATTGATAATGAGACATTAAGAATATATTAGAGTGTTGTTACTAAATATGGAGCATTTATTTACAGATAATGGAAATAGTTTTTTCTGTAAGCATTCATAAACAATACAACAGGAGTAACTTTGCACTTTGGCAAAACCATGTTGCATTGGAGGGGGAGGCAAATTTAAAATGTGATGGCAGATTTATAGTTGGGGTAGGGAATGTCCTAGATCAACTTTAAATTTCTGTGTAAAAAATAAAGCTACCAAGTATTTGTGTGCTACATGCAAAAAACAGCCAGTATTTATCTTATGTGCAAAATAATAAACTAATTTGCACCCCTTGCATTGTAACATGGTTTTGTCCAGGAGAAAACATACTCATTTATTTGCCTTATTTTCCTTAATGAATCTGGCATAATATATTTAACAGGCATTATTTTGCAACACCCATGTAAATGAGCCTTTAGTTTATCAACTGACAAACATTTCATACTGGGCTGTCATCTTATTAAAGTTTTGTGAATCAATAATTATTATTATTATTACCATTTACTTATATAGCGCCACTAATTCCGCAGCGCTGTACAGAGAACTCACTCACATCAGTCCCTGCCCCATTGGGGCTTACAGTCTAAACTCCCTAACATACACACACAGAGATAGAGACAGACAGACAGACAGACAGAGAGACAGACAGAGACAGTCAGGGACAGACACAGACAGACAAAGTGTGGGAGGAAACCAGAGCACCCGGAGGAAACCCAATAATGTGTTACCAGTTTACTTTTTCTAGGATTTTAGTAAAATAGCAGCTTTCTGTACATAAGAAAAGACAGGCGTGGGATATTGGAGTCATTCATAAAGGGAAATCCACGTTCAGTGCATGAACCACTTTTCCACGTTTCTCATGTCATTACTCTTGCTATCTCCCTGAATGTGGTGGATATGTCAGTAAGAGGCATAGGGCTAGATTTACTAAGCTGCAGGTTTGAAAAAGTGGGGATGTTGCCTATAGCAACCAATCAGATGCTAGCTGTCATTTTGTAGAAAGTACTAAATAAATGAAAGGTAGAATCTGATTGGTTGCTATAGGCAACATCCCCACTTTTTCAAACCCGCAGCTTAGTAAATCTAGCCCATAGTGTGCACATAGCATTTGCCTGGAAAGTGGGTGAATCAGGGCATAGGTATTATCAAGGTAATTAATTTTCCGTACTTGATGCAGCACAAACCACAATATTAGTTCTGTGACACTAGTACTTATATGATGCCATGCACTTTGTTTTCATTTTCTACGACTGCTTAGGAGATGAGTAAACTGTTTGGCAAAGTTGCTGGATTAAGAGAAGTTGGCTATGGAAACAAAGGTAGACAGTGGTTTTATGCTGTTTTACATGTGAAGTCCTTCTGCCCGGCTTCATAGAATACAATGGAGGGGAGACTGAGGAAAATCATTTGGAATTGTTTCAAGTTAAACTGAAATTGAACTGAAATTCTAAACGGGGGAAATAGGTGATATTAGTAAATAGCGTTTCATGGCCCATACACAGTCCAACGTATGTCCTTGTACTCACCAATAGATTACAATGGAGGGCAGACTGAAGCAAATGATTTGGAATTATCGGGCACACGAGAGGACTCTGGTTGCATTCATGTTGGTTTACCAGGATGTTTTAGCGGATTCCTGTTGTGTGTGTTCGTTCATGTGGTGAATACAATATGGGAAAGGTGAAAGGCAAATATTCTAAATGCTTTAATGAACAGTTATTGTGGGTAGGGTAAGCATAAGATCAGATACCAAATTCACTCAAGACTTTCACCATATCAGAGAGACCAACCAGGACAAGCATGATACAATCTGCAAGGTCTACAGATCTTTGTGTCCTCTCTCTAGGCTGAATATTTAGGGGTACTAGGCCTGTGCAGCATTCTGCCACCTTTCTACCAATATTACATCACAAGGTGATGCTGAGTTATGCTCCATCTCAGGACCATATACTGTCTTGTAGGTAGACTAACCTTAACTATAGGGAACAGGGTTGGATTCTTCAAGAGAATGAGCTTTCCTTGGTTGCTTGCATTATTTAACAAAATTGGCCAAGTGAGTATGAAGCGCCGGTGTTACCGACTAAAGAGACTAATTGGATATGAGTGGCATGTGATCCCGTGACATCCAGTCATGTGATGTCCCCTTCCGCCAGCAATGACCGCCGCTACAGTCTTTCACAGCCCATGACTTTTATAAATGATGCATTCGGCTAGTGGGTATAACCCTTGTAACTGCTTGTCAAAGCAGGCTTCTGCTTATTTGGCCAAAACCCCCCACTGTTAGGCTAGAAAAGAACCTACATTCTACACAGGTAATCGTATAAGTATATTATGTCATATGGAGATCCTCCACTACTAAATGACTTAGCTGCCAGTGTGCTGGTTATGCACATGTGTACCTACAGTACAGGGTTAATGCACATATGTAAGTTCATATCATACAACAAGAACACAGAAGAAGGTGTACACTTTTGCATTGCAATTACCCTTCCTTAGTAATACGCGCCATCTGAACTCTAGATAATGACGCCACATAAATAAAAGAGAAAAAACACCTAAATAGCATGCCAGTACTCCTCATACACATAGTTATTTACATAAAAAGAATTTTCAGTAATGTATTGTTTCTATAAATAAAGTCTGATTACCTAGAGCCTGTTAACTATGTTAATGAAGGCAAAACAATTTGTTATGTTTTGCATGCTGAAAGCGGTAGCATGTATTAGCTTGTATAATCACATGTGACCTATTTGAGGATGAAACCCCTCCGGTGGATGGTGGAGGAAATAGCACTGCAATGATGAGATCTGTACAGTGGTATGTGCTACATATTATATTACTGTATTAAATAATGCTGCATATGAGAGGGTATGCAGATATGTGCAATGACCATAGTGTTTGAATCTAGTACAATGGATACTACATTTTCTCATTTTCCTACTATGAGATAATCATAGAAATGCCTTTAAAATTTATGCAGCAATAATGAAACATGGGAATCATGCAAAGTTGAACTCACTAAATGTTACAACGTCTTTTTTTTTTAAATTGGGAGCGATTTACAGAGGGCTAAATGTACTAAAAGTGATTCTGGCTGGGTGGCTCAATGCAGATGGAGCAAGTTTAGTTGTTCCATCTGGTATATTGTAATATTACTGCGGTCAGATATCGACAATCAATAAATGTGGCCAGGCTTTCTGTTTGCTATTTCGTGTTTGTTGATGCAGACACACCTAGTTTATAGTGTCAGGGACATGGCAACGAGTAAGTCTATGAATGGGAGGCAACAAAGGGATTGGATCTTGTGAATTTGGCACGCAGTAAAAAAATAACCTGACTGCCAAAATTGCTCTTCAGTAAATATATTCATGAATTGGCTTTTTAGTCAACAGATTCAATACAATAATATGGGAACAGGAGAGGATATTATGGAGAAAAAACTTTACTCTTACCCCACTTAAGCAAATAAATGTAGAGGCTGACAGGGCATGCTGGGACTAGTAGTTATACAACAATTTGTAAGACGCAGATGTCCAAGGAATGGCAGGAATACATTATCAAATGTCCCTTGCCTCTTGCTGGCAGGGAATGTTGGGACTTACAGTTCCAAACCACTTGCGAGCCACAGGTTGCATGATGATTTTGTTTTTGGCAAAGCAATATTGCATGGCAGGGGGGGGGCAGACAAGTTTAAACTGTGTGACCAAATTTAGAGTTGGGTGTGTGGAGAGTCCTGGCTCAACTCATAAATCACAGAGGTAAAATAAAGCTGCCCGATATATTTCTGTGGGACGTAGAATAACAAGGACTATTTTCCCTGCATTTGCACCCTTTGCACTACATCATGATTTGCCCAGGTGTAAATCTGCACCATTCAGCTAGATTTGGTCCTGGCATTAACAACAAGGCCCTATGTCTTTATTTAATTCACCCCCTAAAGTTCACAGAGTTTTGTCTACCTTGACCAATTAAAGTTACTGTTATAATTATGTTTGCACCCAGTAATCTTATGTTGTATCTTTTCAGAA
Source organism: Mixophyes fleayi (assembly GCF_038048845.1). Lineage (NCBI taxonomy): Eukaryota > Metazoa > Chordata > Amphibia > Anura > Limnodynastidae > Mixophyes > Mixophyes fleayi. The sequence continues at coordinate 316,760,352 of NC_134404.1, forward strand.
TAAACAGCATAATTGTGTTCTGTGAGGATCAGGACATTAGAAATACTCTTGCATGAAGAATGCTGTGTCTTAGAAATGGTTCCTTCTTATTGTAGGGCCTGTGTTAACTCCTGCACTGCCGGATGGCCCTTCGACAGGAGGAGAGACATGATTAGCGTTTACAACATTGTGAGGATTAAAGGAAAAAAAAAAATGTGATGTTGCTCTTGGGATGAAATGTAGAGGGGATGTTTACTGGAAAGTCAGTCTAGTTAAGGTAATTATCTCTCACTAGTGTAGGAGTTACATTTTTCTTGCTCTATCAATAAGGTTGCTGAAAGATGAGCAATAAAAAGGGTTTTGTCTGTGTTATTGATTGGGAAAGAAGTGAAGTTGTTTGGATCTATGTTGGTGCTCCTCGAGAGACTATTTATTTAAACTGAAATAAAATATATCAGTATTTCTTTAAAAGAAAAAAAAATGAAAACTTTTATTTAGAAGTACAAAGGGGGCATTTCTTAATCCCTGCAGTAGGAAATTGCTTTCTTTTCATGATCCATTGCTTTCTCTGTGTTTGACGTTGATTCTGTTAGTGGAGAGAGGAGCCATGCTTACTTGCTTCTCAATGCATTTATTTCCTGCGCCTTGGCTGAGGTTTACTTTCTAAATCGTTGTTGAAGTAAATAAAAAAGCTTTTCCCTGCAATGATCTTAGAGTCTCAAGTGGACATCAGTGTATAGTGGAGCAAAGACAACATTTACATGAGGAGCTGTAAAAGGAAATTAAGGGTTCGCTACATTGTATCAAAGATGAAGGTTTGTCTTTGTGGCTGGGGATGTACTTATGACTTCTGTTTCTGTTCAGTCTGTTTTAGATGCAGAAAGCTGCACACAAATCCCTCAGGAGAGAACTATCTCGACTTTAAAAACACAACATCATATTGAACATCCTTTTACATGCTCAGATATTACTTCAACCCATTATACAAATGTACAGAAAGTAGGGATAAATAGATAGATAGATATGAGATAGATAGATAGATAGATATGAGTTAGATAGATAGATAGATAGAGAGATAGATATGAGATAGTTAGTTAGATAGATATGAGATAGATAGATAGATAGATATGAGTTAGATAGATAGATAGATAGATATGAGTTAGTTAGATAGATAGATAGAGAGATAGAGAGATAGATATGAGATAGTTAGTTAGATATGAGATAGATAGATAGATATGAGTTAGATAGATAGATAGATAGGAGATAGATAGATATATAGATAGATAGGAGTTAGATAGATAGATAGATATGATATAGTTAGTTAGATATATATGAGATAGATAGATAGATAGGAGTTAGATAGATAGATAGATAGATAGGAGTTAGTTAGATAGATAGATAGATAGATAGATAGATAGATAGATAGATATGAGATAGTTAGTTAGATAGATATGAGATAGATAGATAGATAGATAGATAGATAGATAGATAGATAGATATGAGTTAGTTAGATAGATAGATAGTTATGAGATAGATAGATAGATAGATAGATATGAGATCGATAGACAGATAGATAGATAGATAGATAGATAGATAGGAGTTAGATAGATAGATAGATAGATATGAGATAGATAGATAGATAGATAGATAGATAGATAGGAGTTAGATAGATAGATAGATAGATAGATAGGAGTTAGATAGATAGATAGATATGAGTTAGATAGATAGATAAATAGATAAATAGATTAATAGATAGATATGAGATAGATAGATATGAGATAGATAGATAAATAGATAGATAGATAGATAGATAGATATGAGATAGATAGATTCAGTAGATGACTAGCATGTGGTTAAGAGTGATCCTCAGTCTCTATATAACTAGCATTGGGATTTATGTATGTGCAATATAGATTGCCAATGGGGGTTTATCTTCTTGAAATATAAGACTAACAGTGGAGGGTATCTGAGCAAATATATTTTCTTATGGCGATGCTTACAAATTTTGTTATGTGGCCCAGCATTTTAATTAGTTAAGCCCCTACCCTTCCACGTTTATCTGATTATATATTTTGCAGAGCATCTCTCTTTTGCCGAGCTTAGAAAGTAAGGGAGCTGTCTCTAGAGTGCAAACAGCCCTCTTGTGTAACTTCCCCCTTGTACAGCATTTGCCCTGAAGAATATTAGGATATTGGAGATGAGTTGGAAGTTTATTTATTGCTCTATTTCCCGGTTTAATAAATGTAACACTAGGGGGTAAATGTATGAAGCTCCGGGTTCTTCAACACCCGCGAGTTCGGCGTCTTCAGCGCTTAAATTTAAAGTGGCTCTGCCTTGTAAAGGGAAACTTCATACATTTACCCCTAGATGTAATTAGCCATCACTTTGAGCAAATATAAATAACAGCACCCATGGCACAAAATATCTAGTGCTTATGCGTCCGGCTCCGTGGTTTAAAGCTTGGACCTTCAGCTAATTAGGATGGTTGGAGAATTGATTGCGCAGTTACTCTATGTGCAGACAGATAGTAATGAGACTGTCATAGGAAGGCAGACTTACTCATTGCTGGCTTCACTGGCCCCATCAACACATATAGAGTCTCACTCATTTAAGTTAGAATTAGCCTATTCATTTTGTTTTGGGTCTGTGGACCTTGTCAGTTCTATGTATACTGTAATGACATGCTTCATAAATTTTATTGATACAGTAGCTCAGATCAATTTTGCAACAATGATTTTCTGCCCACGTTGTTAATATATGTATTTGCATGTGGAAAAATGTGAATGAGCACATAATTATAACTGGATTATACCCTATATGCAATGTATGCATGCAGCTATGCTAGGATCTGCAGGAATCTGTTTTCCAACTTTATTTGGAATCTACACACAAGCAATAAACAGTTATAAATGTAAATGGTGTTTGATTGTTGTGTTGAAGTGGGCTGTGGAACATCTTCAATATATAAGGAGGATGAGGACATCTCCCTTTCAATTCCCTTAAACAGACCTGCCTGCTATAATCTGATTCAATCCTTCAGGAAAGTGATGTTTAATTTAGCACCAACTCACCACTGTAAGTATAAATCAGTCTGGATAACCCCCTGAGAACTGTAACAGATTTACTTAGGAGATAAGACAAAGACTTTAAACTTAAAAAAAGGAAACTTTAGGGATAATTGCTAAAGCATTAGCAGGTAAATTTATCTTACCGTGTATTTACATACTGAGATGTACAGTGCCCGTTATTAATATTATCTTTACATGCAGTACCCCCAAAATAACAAGCAAACTCACTGACACCTGTCACAATGTAGCATATGACTGTAGAAGAATTGTCTTGGTGAGTAACCCTTGCACCTCTGGATACAGTTTATGCGACAGCCCTAGAAATTCATGTAGTGATAATGAGGTAACTGTGGGCATCGAGGTGTTGATTGTGAACAAACAAGATTATCCAAAATGTACCCCAAGTGCTTATATGATTAGTCATTCTATCCAAAGGGAGACTTTGTGGATCAATCTATGTAAAACAAAATAAAAAGCAATGGAAGCGATCAGGGCTACACTGCAGCTTTGTAAGCTGGTGGAAAGCAAACGGGACTAAGCAGCTCCCCAGCTTAACCTGTTCAGCACCACCGCGATGGACAGCGACTACATAGTAATGATTTTGTTCCTTAACGCCTTCCAAACAAGTCTCCTTCAAAATTACAGTCGAATTCCTGTCCCACATGGATAAATAAAAAACGATCAGCGAGATTATTACGCACAGAAGAAAAATTACACCCAGTTGAATTTTATTTTACTGTGTGGGCTTTTTTTTTTTGCATTCCTACAGACCTGCTTTCTCCGGCACTCCGGAGAGACAACGGTGTGGATAGCAATATGGTTCGTCTTTATAGAACCTTATGGCAGAGCCCCTCACTCCCCGAAAAAAGTTATCTAGGGCATGCAAACAGCAATCATGACATGTAACCTTTAGAGCGCAAGGCGGCGCAACAACACATTGATTAATTCTCCGATAGGTTTATGGTACTCTCTAGCATGCAAAGGGTTAAGAAGATGTGTGTAAGTTTTCTTCTTTTTTTTTTTTCCAAGATGTTGGAATATTTGATCTATAGCATGAAAGGGGAAATGCTAAGTATATCTGCATCAGTGCCTTGTGCAAACGGCGAAGATGAGAGTGCTGTTTCTTTTGAACATTTCTGAAAACTGAGCAGCACATGCTTTGGTGTTCTAGGTGTATAATAATAGCAATGGGATTCAGAAAGGGTTTTTTTTTCACACCATTATTCTGCCTCCCTCTTTCACATAGGCTCTTCCTCTGCATTGCATCCAAGCTTCAGTGATTTGCTGTTTGGAGACTGCAGATTTGCATAGGCTTCAGATCGGAAGCATATTCTTCTCCTTGATTCTTTCATAAGGGTGCACTATTCTCTGGAAACATCCTTTGGTATTACTGCTAATAGTCAGACCACTCAGATTGCTTGGGGGGAAGGCTGATTATTGAGCTGCTGTGGTTAAGACTGCTCTGTGAGTACATACACTAAATGCAGAATCTAAGAGAGCACATCAATTTTTATTCCTCAGCAAGCTCTAGGAAGTGGCTTTTTCTTCAGTATTCTAACTGGATATCCTGTGGATTATTATGGCTGCGATTCATCTAGAGGAAATCCCTTTTATGCTGGTAGTTTTGCAAAGTATGGATCATTAATTGAACGCTGCTCCTCAACTTGTCACCTCTTCTGATTTGAAGAGGATCGAGTGAAGAGATACAGATTGTGCTTTTCTAAGTGACTATGCGTTTGGCTGGGGTTTGGTTTCATTGGACCAGAAAACTGGGGGAAAGAATGAAGTAGAAGACAAAAAAAACAGGGAGAAACCCTCTATTTCCAGGAGTGAAAGGAAAGAGGAGACGCGCAGCTGGGATGGCGCTGTAAATTCTAAGGCTTGTGGAGTGTTGGGGAAAAGTTTGTGTAGAGCTGCGTCCGGAAGGCTGCGCGCTGCCTGACTGCTCCATGCAGCAGCAGCAGCAGCAGCGGATGCCTTGGAACTCCAGCGCTGACCCGGGCCCCGGCAGCGCCTGTCTCCGCTTGGCCATGTGGATACTGCCTCTTACCCTCAGCGGGGTCTTCGGGGTGACCTGGGGAGGATCGAATCTGGGCTCTCATCACATTCATCACTTCCACGGAGGGAAGCATGTATCGGCGCCTATCGCGATCTACAGGTCACCTGCTTCCTTGAGGGGAGGAAACGGTGGGTTTTTTTGTTCACCTCAACGATGTCTGTTTTTTTTTTAATCCCGTTGAGTGGCCAAAACCTACAGTAAATAAATTTAATACTTTACTATTTATCAAAGTAAAGGTTAACGCCTCTTAACGCCTCCAACCTGGTCTGGAAGAGGTTAATACTGTACAAGCAGTACTGCTGTTCTCTTAATGGTATCTGGATGTGAATAAGCAAAGGGTTTCATGCTGCGAAGAGATATGTGTATTATTTAATTAATAGGGAACTGCAAATTTCTTGGGTTTGCAGTAAATAGTGCATATGTGAAGTGATGTAAGTAGGTGTATACTGTACTGATTAATATTATTCTATATATTTACAGCATGTGCAGTTTGCATTGCTCTGGGTAGCAAAATATGTTAGACACAGGTCTACATGACAAGTGTGCAGTACATTGTATTCTGGATGTGTGTAGACCGTTGTAGTGTATGATACACACATGGACACCGTCGGTGAGTGTGTGCAATCCTTAATCAGCTGTTGTTTGCAGTCACTGGACAGTGGAGCACTCATTGCTTGTGACCAGTGCCCTCTGTAGCTATGTGTATATATCCGTGCAAGCCAGACTGTAACATTTGTTATTTGTATTGCTGACTCTCCAATTACTACTCAGTCCCCCTATTGTTCCACAGCTTCATTCATTTCTGCCATGGAAGCCAAGCACAGATGGGATTCTGTAATGTATAATCCAAAATATACAAAACCACTACTACATACAGGCACAATAAAGTCAAAATGCAGAGTTCAGCATCAGTTCCCCTTATGTGTGAGAATAGTGTAGAACCTTATGGTACAGTGATTGTATTTTCTTCTTTACTGCTCTCCCGTCACAGATATTTCACTTACTGTCGCCTGGGTTGGCTTTATTCACCTACATTCATGCACATCATTACCTGAACCCCCGTTTGATGATTACTTCTTCAGCATTAACCCAGTGGATGGAATGCTGGGCTGAGCATAAGGCAACACAGTAATTAGAAAACATATTATCTTGGGATGCTGCTGCCTATGATAGTGTATATAGTTATAGCTGAAGAAAGAAATGCAAAAATATCTATGATACCAGCTTAATTTAAAATATTTTATTCTTGTATGTTCTATTGTCTGTTAATTTATCAGTTCTATGTGTTCCAGTACATCTAGGGCCGGGATAAATTAGGGAAACCAAGACGTCTTTCTATTATCAATGCAGGTGTAAGACTATCACGATCGTGCAATTTTACTTTCATATGGAAGTTGATGCAGGTTCCCCAGGGAAGATATAGTGGGAAGGCAGATTTATATTCTGTGCAGAAAAGGCTTGATCTCAGGAGTCTGAGGGACTTAAAATTGTTTCTAGGAACATCTGTGCTAACAAATAAATTAAATATATATGTGAATTAGTTCAGTATAGCCTTGCTTTCAATACATTTTTGATAGATTTTAATTCATGTGTTATTTTACTTTATTTGAACTGTGTTTTAAATATATATATATATATATATATATATATATATATATATATATATATATATATATATATATATTAAAGTATCTATCTATCTATCTATCTATCTATCTATCTATCTATCTACTCATCTTGTGGCTCTGTGTCTGTCTGTATCTGTCTTTGAAGCCCCCACTTGTTTTAAAATGGCTTATGACCGGTTTTAGAAAATTAACTGGGGGCTATAGGCTCTAATTGTGTACCCAGATGTATATTTCTGATGGCCGGTAATGGCTCCTGTATATGCTGGCAGTCAGTGATTACAATAGGGGCCCCTGCTGGTGCATTAAGCAATGGGTTTGGCTCCAGCCTCTATGATCGCCAGCATGCAGCGTTTACATTAATGCAGAATGTTGAATGCAAAAGTGCAAAAACATTCCCACCCCCAGTAGTGACCTGGTGATGTCATCATGACCTGAGTGGGGGTACCAATAGCAGTGTAGGGGTGGTCCTGATTGTCTCTATCCTAAAAAAAAAATATTTAAATATTCACCTTAGCTCCTTAGTCCACATTACTGTGTCAGACCATGGATAAAGTGCATATATTTTATATCCTTATACCCAGATCTAGTTGATCAAGATATGGAGTGAATATCTAGGGTTGTTGCAATCATGTTAAATTACCTAAAGCAAAATATATGGAATTTGTATGTTTCCCCTATTTTAAATATTGTTTCTTAATATAATGCCTGGAAAATAATGCAATATTTATTCAAATGTACTAGCAAAATAAGTCCTATTTGTCCTAAGACAATAGAAATAATAAATTCACTCATATGAGCTCAGAAAATAATAAAGTTATGTCCTTTGAGATACTGCACATTGTGAAATCTGGCCTGCTAATGACGGTGGGAGATCCTGTGGTCTTCAAGTGATTAAGCTTTAAAACCAGCATTAGAGAAGCTGTTATTGCTTAACTATGTATTTAGGGAATTGATAACATTCTAATGTTTTCCCACTTATTTAAAATACCTGTCTTGGAATACCGAGCAGTGTCTATTGAATGACGCTCAGCCCCTTTCTCTACGCGACGTCTCCCACTGCCACCACTACCTGTGATATCATAAGTCACCCATTGTTCCCCTACTCATCACATGCACAGTAATTTAATTGAAGAGGCAATTGCCTGCAGAGACCATTGCAATCCACGAAGAGTCCTAATAATAAAGAAGTGACACAACAAAATGGCTTTACCTTAACTTTACATTTTAAATATTAGGAAGGTGCCTATGTCATTTTTGTTCTTTTAATTAACATACATTGGTAATAACACAGAATATAATTTAAGACCGATTAAGTGAGTGTGCTGCTAGCAAGAGCTTACAATCTATAGCTTCTAACTGCAATATTAAGCTCTTAAACAACAAATTATATAAACAGGAATTTGCATTTAAGTATATTTTTATGTTTTATGGACGTGTAAAATGCAGATAAAGTTCATAATTGTCATTATTGGCAAATGTATAAAAATTCACTTAAATTATCCTGACTGCTGGCAAACCTTTGCAGATTTCTATCTCCTGTTTGATTTTGTTGGACAGCGTTGGTCATGTTAGAGGTGTCAAGGGGGAAACCAGTCATATATCTTACATCTGAATTAATTTGACCATCTGTAAACATAATTATTTTTGTGGTTTCAATGCATAGCGAAGTGGAAAACTTCAGTGCATTATGTTATGATGGAAGTTTTAACTAACATTGACATTTGGTCATTACTGGTATTTCTCAGACCCAGTTTGTTTTTATTTTAAAGGTCAAAAGTAAGATAAAGGTTTTCCTCCTTGTGTGTATTTGGCTTTAGTTGATGGCTTGTTTAGTTGGCTGCTGTGTGTTACTACTCTGTGCATGTTTAATCCTATATTAATAAGTAATCCCCATAACTCCTTATTACAAAACATATTATTTTACTGATTAATTGGCTTTCTGATTCCTAAACGCTTCTAATTTTTTTTAGCATTTATTTTGTCATGGCCATTTGAATGATGGACTGGTATTTTGTTTCTCTATTTTGCTGTATTTGTGCTTATATTATTAGTGTAACAATGTAAACTCGTTTTAGACAATAGACTAATTTATTCTTCTTTCCACTAAGTTTATCTGTTTGACTCTTGGAATGGGACATGTGGTCAATGGTCCTGAATACAAAAATATCATTCCTTGGGCCAATTTAATTCTGAGAGCTGTTCCGTCGGATTCCACGGTTTGTTAGGTTATTTAAACATTGCTGAGGTGCAAGCACAAATCAGAAATGTTTTGGATACTGTATTACCCGCAAGCTCACATCAGACCGGACTTTACTCAGAATTGAATTCCCCCCACCGGAATCTCAACACAGAAGACTCCAAAGGGACTGCTCAGAATTGAATTAAACTCCTGGGGTAAATGTATCAAGCTGCGAGTTTCCGGCGGTTTTGAAAAATGGAGATGTTGCCTATAGCAACCAATCAGATTCTAGCTGTCATTTATTTAGTACATTCTACAAAGCGACAGCTAGAATCTGTCCTTATGTCCTATTGTATTGGTTGTGGATTATGGAAATTGTTCTATGGTTTTACGTTACTACTGTATTAGGAATAGAAATCATGGTTTGTTGTTATGAAGTTGGGGCCTTAGTGCTTGATGTCTGAATGGAGTAAGGGAATATATTCTGCATGGGTAACTGTAAGTATAAGGAGGATGTTCGGGGAGGTGGGTGCCCTCAAAGGGCCCCGGAGGCTGCGTTCAGCCAGCAAGTCTCCCGTTATACAGCCTTTGGCTACAGCACTTCTATTCACACCTCTCTGTGCACCAGTTTTCCGACCTATCCTCTAGACATTCTAACTGTGCTGTACACTGCTGCAGACAACAACATGCAGCCGTTTAGTTTACAGCCTTCCTTTTGTTCTTTTGCCAGTCCATAAAACACGTTTCAAGAAACATGACTAAAGACAAAGGATTGCAGCTTGAGTGGACTCACAGTTTCTCTCACCTCGTATTACACACGTGTGCACTTTGTTTTAACCTAACATATTCAAGTGCACAGTGGAATTGATTTCCATTATACAGAGTCCCTGGTTATTTAACACCAAATACAAGAATTAAAAATAACGTTCACATGGACAATTCCTGCATGTGCTCAAGTGTAAAATGACTTGAATTGCTAGAATATCGAATGGCAAGGAAATATGAAAATTCAGACATGCACAATACTAAGGTCGGTTAATCTAACTGATACCTTGTTTAGGCCGCTGGCATTTATGATCTCAGAATTATTTGTTTGTTTGATTTTGTGGTCATTGTAGCGGTATTGTACTACTTTTTTCTCTTTGACATTTTCTATTTCAAACCAATAACCGATGCCCGATTGAGACTCGTAGCTGATTTCTCTTCATTCTCCTCCTTTGCTATGCTTCATTTGCCCTATCATGGCTTGTCATTTCTAAGGCTTACAAGGTGGCAAAGCAGAGCTTACAGTTAACCTTTGCATATTTATACAGGCTGACCCAGTTTCCAGGATTGTGCAGTTAGAAGAGATTGCATTTTTAAAATACATTCTGATTGCTATTTAAAAAAAAAATCACTACAGTTTGAGCTGTGTAGTGGGTAGTTATGAGCAATATCTTTTTCGGTGTCTGTAGGAATAAATTGGATGGAATGGTATAAATACTTTGCATCAGTTATGTCCTGTAGGTAAGGCTTATCTCACCCATGGTGTATTGTCCGTGAACACTTTGGTCAGTCCAGTGTTTTGTTTAGGGCAACAAAGAAATCTGGCGTTCCGGTTAGATAAAGGAGTTGTTCCCCATCAGGTGATAAACACATCACTTAAAAGTACAGACAGAACCTGGAAGAAAAAGCAATATATTTATTGTACTAAGAGGTGCACAGTGCCAGTATGGACCAACAAATTAAAGTCATTTTATTTGTATTAAATTCATTTTTATTTTCAAGCTATTAAATTAAAGTCGAAAACTTTATTTTGCTTTATATTTAGTAATGGTGTGGGTGGTCATTGAGATAACGACCTTGATTGCGTTCAATGCCAGAGGTTCTCTTTAACCCTGGTGTGGCCATTATCTGATTGGCACATTGTACAGTTCTGCAATTATTGCTAAACTACTGTTTCACCACAGGATGTTCTACTTAAGCCCGTGCAGTACTGGCAGAGATCAATCAATGGGAAATGGCTTTATGAATGGAGAGAAGTTTTCTTGATGAATACAGTATGTTCTTTTTAACGCACAATTTGTCATACCTTTATTGTTGTGTATTATTTTCAAACATCTCTTCTTTTGGTAGAATTTGATATAGCCTTATTGACAAATAAAAGCCTTTCTGATTCATACTAAATTTGCAGAATGCCGCGTATTTAGGATCTGTTACTCTACTCTCATCCTATTTACACACTTAAGATATTACCGTTCAGGTCATTGTATGAATCCTTTTCCTCTATACAAATATACTTTTTATACTGAAATTAATAATTTTAGGAGCAATCTGTGACCAAATTGGGAAAGTGAAAAAGCAACATTTTCACAAATCCTTTCATTGTCAACACTGAAATTTATTATATTTTGTGTATTACGCTTTAGTTAGACATAATACATTATTACCAGCCGTGGGATGTATCACAAAGTACATGATTGTCAGTGATGTCCATATGTGTATAACTAGTACAATAGAATCTATGAATATTTAAAATCATAGTTGTGTTGGTACTTACAGTTACAGCGCTACATAGGATAATTGCTGACAATTATTTTCATTTTATGCATAAATTTTGGGAGATTGTTGTTTTGAGCCAATAGCCAATCTAGAAACATATTAAACGTACTTTGTAATTCCCTCCCGTATTCAGATCACTTACAGGGGCGAACGGAGGATTGTCGGGGGGGTTTCCCCCCCGACCCAAAAAAAAACCACCCCCCGCGAGAGCTGCTGCGCATGTGCAGCAGCTCCGTTTCTTCAGTGCTGTCCTATACAGCAGCCGCGGCTCTGTCTAAGAAGCGTCCGCAGCGGTGCTGTATACACTACAGCACCGCCGCGGACGCTTCTTTGACAGCGCCTCGGCTGCTGTATAGGACAGAGCAGCTATAGCGGCCACTTAGTCAGCGCAGGGGGGGTTTCTGGAGACTCAGAAACCCCCCCTACGTGCGCCACTGACTTATGACACTTAGTGCAGTGTAACATGGGTGCCTACCGGAACGTCAGAGCGTGTTTCAATACCTGAGTGCACTCCTTTGTACGTGTCGATAATGTGCCTAGTTTTTATCATAATTGCTCCTGGCCTAGGGTTGTACTTTATGTTATTGTGGAAAATGAACATATGGGATCATTTGGCATTTGCACACGACAGTGTGTGCTCTGTCTGATGTCAAACCCCCCTTTTTATTGGGGATCTGTGGAGATCTGTGTTCCAGGAAAATTTATTTACCACCTTAAACAGAAAGGTCCAGCTTGGGACAGATGTTGTCTTCCATGCTCTCTAACATTACCCTCTTGCAAGTCCCTGATGTCTTGTCATTAATCAGCCACATGTACTTGCTGTGCATTGAGTTATAACATGTATACAGTGAATATTTATTTTATTTTGCTTTTTTTTAACCACAATGCTTTTTTTTTCCACTGAAGAAGCCTTCAAAGAATATATTCAGCGCGCCTTTCTTGGCAATCTTAATTATACTTCCAATTACTACAAAATAATTGGCAGCAGCCTGGCATGCCTCAACGAAAGCAAAGGGGGTAAAATACTTGTGTTCCGCAAGTATTCCCTTTGAATGATGATCTCTAGTCTTCAACAAGAAACAGCATGAACTCACTAGAGCATTTCCACAAATATAAAAGCACTACCACAGCAATAAGATGTAGGCAAGTCCCACAGGCGATATTAGATTCTTTTTGTAGTGAAATTTCACCATAAAATAATATTAAAACAAACAAAAACCCCATCGATCACGTTACGACAGACATGAATCCCGTTATTAAGAATAATGTATTTGTGTCAGAAGTAAAAAATGACCGTTTTCCACCCCATTCTTACCTCCCACATATTTTTCACTCTCTCCAACAGTGCAAGTGAAGTGATACAAGATCTAATGCAAGTCAGAAGCAATTAGCTGTTCTCAACAGATATGTAGGACGAAGGGGATGTTCACTGAAGGATTGTTGAGCCAGTGCATTTAATGCATTACGAAAATATATATATGGATAATGCAGACATGTATTAATATGATCAATGCAACGGCAACTGTAGTGCTACTGAATAATGTTATAATTCCGCTCCGCTCCTGACATAAACAGTCTCCATAAGCCACAAAGTTTCTTTAAACAGATGGTCATTAAAATGTAAAATGTAGCTGACTGCCTTTTGAAATGTATGAAAATAGAGTAGGATGGATGAACATAGATTCATATAGTGATGTATTCTGCCCTACGTCCCCTCTGTTACTTCGCATTCAGTACTATTTCCTTTCTTCTTGATCCCCTCACATGACCCTTTCACTGACCCAGTCCTCTCACTTGCTCTATTCACAAAGCATGACAAAGCAAATGAGGCCACACCTCTGATCCACTAAGGCCACGCCCCGTTCACAGAAGGTCATAGCCTGTTTCACTCGCATCAGTCCCTGCCCCATTGGAGCTTACAGTCTAAGTTCCCTAATATACACACAGACTAGGGTCAATTTGATAGCAGCCAATTGACCTAGTAGTATGTTTTTGGAGTGTGGAAGGAAACCCACGCAAACACGGGGTGAACATACAAACTCCTAACAAATAAGGACATGGTTGGGAATTGAACTCATGACTCCATTGCAGTGAGGCAGAAGTGCTACCCACTTAGCCACCACATTGTGCAGTCTGTGGTCTAGTTGTTCCAATTGGTTTTACATTCAGTCACTAGATCAAACCTGTGTGGCCAGAATATGTTGCAATAGACTAATTCCGTCTAATAGCCTTTTGTATACATGTGTTATTTGAACTATATTTTGACGTAATCGTGAATTATTTTTTTGGGGGCATTTTGTTTGCGTTCCAACTTGCTGCTTGTTTGTTTGACTTTATTTCAGGGTGGCATTAATTTCCTTTAACAAGCGCTTACAGTTGCATAAACAGGTACATGACACAACAATGCTCTGGTATTATAAGTGTTACTTGTTCTATTTATTCACTGTGTGTTCTACTGTATGTTCAATCCGCCTCATCGGAGCTGTGAACTGGAATGTATGAGGCAATTATTTTACCATTATTTTTGAACGTGTGAATGCCAGTTCAGGAATGATGTCGTTATTTGCATATTGTGAAATCAGTTGATTCAGAGCTGGCTCCTGCATGTGGGGACTTTGCTTCACTAAACATATATAACCTGTATAATATTACATTTACAGCAGCTAGTGCAGCATCGCACTTACAGCATTACATCCACTCATATTGGACTTGTTACCTTTACTTGCGAAATTAACTGTTGTTTGCAACTGTGATAGTTATTCCTATTAATCGGTAAATTATAATACCATGTCGTGCAGCCTTATTGAGTAGCATGTCAATCTGATCAAATCAAATGGGAAATCAACATAAAAATAGTAATTAGACAACATTGTTGTATATATTTTCTAAATTCACTAGACTGACATCAATTTGTTACCTACGTGATGGAGTAGACTTTACCATGTTATACATGTCTACAGTAGGTGAGTTGCATGCTTCACTAAGGACTGCTCCACCTGTATAGATGTACATTACTACATTGCAGTGTATACCAATGCAACCAATAGGTAATACAATACTGGAATCATCTGCAGCTTCTACTGGAGACGTTCTGGTCCATACATACTGCTTATTATAATCATTTCTTTTAACAGTTAAAGGTATATTTAGTAGACTGCGGTTTTGAATAAGTGGACATGTTGCCTATAGCAACCAATCAGATTCTAGTTGTCATTTATTTAGCGCTTTCTACAAAATAACAGCTAGAATCTGTCCTAATGTCCTATTGTAGTGGTTGTGGAATATGGGATTTGTTCTACGGTTTTACGTTACTACTGTATTATGAATAGAAATTATGGTTTGTTGTTATGAAGTTAGGGGCCTTAGTGCTTGATGTATGAATGGAGTAAGGGAATATATTCTGCATGGGTAACTGTAAGTATAAGGAGGATGTTAGGGGAGGTGGGTGCCCTCAAAGGGCCCCGGAGGCTGCGTTCAGTCAGCAAGTCTCCCGTTATACAGCCTTTGGCTACAGCACTTCTATTCACACCTCTCTGTGCACCAGTTTTCCGACCTATCCTCTAGACATTCTAACTGTGCTGTACACTGCTGCAGACAACAACATGCAGCCGTTTAGTTTACAGCCTTTTCAAACCAGCAGTTTAGTACATTTCCTCCTTAGTTTTGAAAACTGCTTAACAAACCATTAAGAAAATCAGGTTTTTTTTTATGAGTACCCTGCCCCCTCCTGCCGTTTATTTGGACATATCTCAAGGACCACACTTATTCTTACAGATAGACAACTCCTGCATTATGTTATAGATAAGTATATAGCAGCACTGGGCACTGCAGGGCAGACTATATTACAGAGTGTGAAAGAGGCAGAGAACAATACGTATATATCATCATGGCACAAATAACACATACTCTTGAGTAAGCAGATTCTATTGTATTTGTACCCCCTGCACAATTGCAGTTACACAATTGGTAGAGAACCATGTATAGTACATCTCTTCCCATATGTTAATGGTTTTATCCTTTTGTTTTTAGCCAGGCGCATGAATGGCCCCCGTAGCAAAATTTGGGTAGGGGTCCTGCGAAGCCATTCTCACCTCCCAGGCCTCCCACTATACTCTCAATAGATCTTAAGGAGGAGCTTCTACTGAGCACATAAGAGGCTTCTGCTCAGCTCTTTTGAGAACAGAGTGAGGGGCTTCAGTGGAAAGCTCAGACAAAGGGGAGTGGCTGCCGCACCTCCTATTTTTACACCCCTCTTATTAACTCAACTTCCCTTCTCTAATCTTCATGTTATTACTCATGTGCTAAACTCTGCTTTAGTTTACGCAAATCAACCAGTCCTTACATAATAATTGTTGTGCAAGATAGTGTGCCTGATTCATTAAGAACAGTAAGGCAAAAAAATTAGTAAGTTTTCTCCTGGACAAAACCATGTCACAATTCAAGGGGTGCAAATTAATTAAATTTTTTGTACATAGGATAAATACTGGCTGTTTTTTCATGTAGCACACAAATACTTGATAGCTTTATTTTTACACTGAAATGTAAAGTTGATCTAGGACATGCCCTACCCCAACTATAAATCTGTCCACACATTTTAAATTTAGCTCCCCCTTCAATGCAACATGGTTTTGTCCAGGTGCAAAGTTATTCATTTTTTTTTTTGCTATACTTTCCTTAATGAATCAGGCCCAGTATGTATAAATGTATCCGATACTAGCTGAAATCTTCATGCCGCTACTTATAATTTTTTTGAGCTGTAATTTTAATTATACAGAGTTTTACACACAACCTCAATATGCTGTTTCAGTCAGTTTTCATGTCTGCTAGGAAAGTATTAACATAAGTTAGAGTAAAATGAATAATAAATTAATCTCAGTCAGCATTGTAGTTAATTGGATGCACATTTAAATATGCAATATTATGCACTGAGGTTTATATAACATTGTACTTGTTGCCAGCATTACTTGTCACCGTCAGGTAGTCAAGGCCTTTTTTGATGTTGTCTGTGGACCAGCTACGTGGTAATCAGGAATGGAACACAGCTGACGGCTTCCTGATAAACATCTCAATACAAGCTTTGCTGCCTCTGTTCATATACGCGCTATTGATTGACTGTTGTGCATTTACAAGGTCTAAATAAATAGCAACAATCTATTGTTGCTTATCTGCACCAGTAAACTCACTGGAACTGTGTGGGCTGTCAAGTCTCATTTGGTGCCAGGCTCACTCTTAGGAAGACAACCATACTGTAGCTTAGTACGTTTCTCTGGCAAACATATTACACTCGCTAAGCTTTCATGGCTAGTTAACTCACGCTAATATATACTAATTTCCCTTTTAATGGTAAGACCATATTTGCTTTGTCCCTAGTCAGTTAGTCCTGGACATGCCATCTCTTACTATAATATGACAACTTTATGAGATACAATTAATGATATAATAATATCTCCATAGTGTTTTTAATAGATTCTTCTATTACCCTGTTCCTACCGGCACTCAGCCGCTAGATCTTACCACACAGCAGTATTTCTCAAGCATAGAAGTGAGTCATCTTGAATGGTACCCACGGCATATTGGTGGCACACATTTGATGGGCACAATAACAAGGCAGAGGTGGTTGTATTAAATAACTCTGGGGGGGCACATGCTTATTACACTTGATATGATTCAATTGAACAGGGAGTATATAAAATAGATCTTTCTATCTTTGACAACTAAATGGTTTAATAGTTTAAGGTAAGAACTTAAATTTAAGATGAACTCAGTGGGCCTGAGTCATAAAGGAGAGCAAGGCAAAAAAAGGAGTAAATTTGCTCCTGGACAAACCATGTTACAATGCAAGAGGTGCAAATTATCATATTATTTTGCATGTAAGGAAAATACCGGCTACTTTTTCTTCTAGCACACTAATGCTTGGTAGCTTTGTTTGTACGTTGAAATTTAAAGTTGATCTAGAACATGTCGTACCCCAACTATAAATATGTCCCAACATTTTAAATTTACCTCCCCCTCCAATGCAACATGGTTTTGCCAAGGTGGAAGTTACGCCTTTTATTGCTTTGCTCTCCTTAGTGACTCAGGCCAACTATAACAAAAGGAGGAACACAAACACTGATTATTATAAAACACATATCAACAATTGAAGTAAAACATTGATTCCGTACTGATTTACTATTGTAGCACAAATCTTTTCCCCATTATTATACGTCTCTTTTTTATTCAGATTTTTGAAACCCCTGGGAGCTACTATAATCTATCGATGCATTTCAGGGGCAGATAGAGAGGGGGCAATCACTCTCCCCCCCTATTAATAGAGGCTGGTACAATTAATGTTTTCGGGCACTTTATAGATGCGCCTGGCTGCCGAGAGGCAGTCAGAGGATCCAGTCAGGTGGTACTGATTGCAAAATGGGAGCAGCCGGGCAGCATCACGTGCATACTTCTCAGACGCCAGGTGCTACCATGCAGTGGTTGCTAGGTACGACAGCATTGTACCCACTAGCACACTGATTGGTGGATGGCGCTGGCCATTAAGCAATCAGTGTAGTTGGAGGTCTCCACACTCTGATTGGTAAATGGCTGGAACTATCCACCAATCAGAGTGCCTCAATACAGATTGGGCATTGAATGGGCTCTGCTAAACTGCCCCCTATAAAATCAAAGTCAGTCTATCTATCTATCTATCTATCTATCTTTCTATCTATCTAACTATCTATCTATCTATCTATCTATCTATCTATCTATCTATCTATATATCTATCTATTCCAATCAAAAGTTGCTCCCTTGGTCCCTTTCTGTATTTTTTTTGTACTTTGGGTTCAGCAGAGACATTGTAGGTTTCCTAATTGACTCACAATTGCAACGTAACTGATAATAAACAGCAGTCAAATACAAATGTGTTCCATAAATTGTCACAAAACAAACTTAGAGTCAGTTGCCTCACTGAGGGATTTTTCGGACGTGATAAATGAACCAAGTTAGTCCTGCTTTTACCAACAATCACACTGATTTAAAGTACTGAGGCAAGTCATAAAGGTAACTTTGTCACACTGGTTGACACTTTTTCAATGAACAAATGCAAACGGCAGTGAAGTGAAACACAATTTTTCTTAATAAAATCCTGCCAACATTTAAATTTATGTGGCAACTGCCAGCCCGAATGCCAAATCTCCAGACCTTTTAAATGCTAACATGCTCCTTAAATTCCTTGATTTGGCACAGAATAAACACACAGTGCAATTAATTAAAGTCATTGCATCTAAGTAAGAACAGTTAACTATCTTTGAGAAGGGCTATAGAACCAAAATGGCAGGATTATATACCCAAACTGCCTTGGGGTTCATTCAGGACATTCACTGTCCATGAGATACCTCTGGCAATTCAGTAACAGTCACATTCTTCTGCCACTAGAGGCAGTAGAATTTTACATTTGAAGTTTCTTCCTCAGTGCACTCTGAGAACATCGATTAGACGGTGTGTCAGCTGTCCAATCAGTGCTCTCGACAGAAAAGCTGTTGATAAGTTGAAGTTCTAAATTCTCCTGGATGCTGCAGCTAAAAAATAGGACCATTAAAGAATTGCTGTGGGGTGAGATTCTCACCACTGACAGGAGTCCTAGACACCGGATGCTGGCCAAACTGCAAATTTGGGGGGAAGAAAGCAATTTATCATATTATGATGTGTTGCTAGAGCACTTCTTTAAGCAAATCTTGTATTCTCTAATTTCCACCATTTACTGTAAATTAATAGTTTAATAGGTATCTACCTTAAAAATTAGTATATAGCTTATTTGTAGAGTTACCGACAAATCCTAATGTGTCTGCAGATAAGAGGTTCTATTGAATGGCTGTGATCATTGGAATCTGGAATGGGGACGTGGTAAGGTATTAACTGGATAGCTGAGTTTAATGATGGAAAAGGAAATTCTTTATCCATCTCTAAGGAATAGAATCCTTTTCTCACTCATTCAGTCTTTACTATGAAGCTAAATAACTTGTGAACAGGGAACATACAGTTGAATACACAAAGTATAATCTTTCCACTGTATTTGTGTTCTATATTCAAAATAAAATTACTAATGCAAAATGAAATGCACAACCTAGCACTGTAAGTCACAAACCATTAAACAACATTCTGTTTAGTTAAAACCTGGAATTATGGGCTAGATGTGTAAAAATTAAATTACCTCCATGAACACATTGGATGTACCTGTAGACTTGCAGCATGACATTATTCTGTCAGATAGAGAGAAATTATGGAATATACAACACTATAATATTTTATACACTACTAGACCTGAGCATAATTTACTTTTAAGTGTTAATGAACGAAAATTGTCGAGGAAATGTATTACATTTTATTAACACATACCATAAGTCTTTTAGCAATAAGATATGAGTCTTTCATGAAAGCCTGTGGGGGAATGACATCATCAGTAGTCTCAGATGACATCATCACTAACAAAGACATTCATGGTTGACGGATAACACGGTACATTGACATAAGTGCTGCAAACCTTGACGATAGGTCTACATAGCATTAATAATTTAATGTTTGCTGTGATGTGTGCTTTTATTTGTGTATACATTTATCTAATTATTTATTTTTATTAATGGACTGTTGCTGCCAGTTCACTAGTAGTGTTATCCAGTGGTATCTACTGCACTATAACAATGTTAACATTTTATTGTTATCTATTTCTGCAGTATTTGTTAGAATTTGAAATTTTTTAGTACATCAGCTGGTGCTGCCCTTATATTTTGCTGTGTTGTGCCATTGGGGTTGGACTGGGAACACTTAAGGTAAATTCTGCCATTGAAACACACACAATTTTGCAGCCAAATAAAGTGAAGAGGTGAATGTTTCACTGAATAGGTTAAAACACTTTGCTCTTCTTTTTAAAGGCCTGGCCTACAGTGGCAAAACATGGCTGCCCCTTGGTTAAACACCTCCCTCCATATTTGTTCTTGTAAGTTTCTGACTGAAGTTTGTAATTCAGTGTATTTTTTTTATTGTTTTCCTACTTAATATTCTCACGTATTTCTGGAAGGGTGGAAACTGAGAGTATTTGGAAAAACATGTCTGTCAGTATTTTATCACAGTATTAAAATACTCTTTACTGGTAGATTGGGAGCGATGAAAGTTATGGCTGTAAACTACTATTAGGCAAATCTAGGCGATTTCCTAGGGCGCCAGGTTGTAGAGGGTGCCTTAAACACTGAATGAATGACATAATGTCACTCATACAGTGTTCTTATTTCCTCTGTGGCGCCCCCCTCTGGTCACATGGAGAGACTTACCTGTGAATCACCTAGCTGTTGACCCTCCATGTCTGTGATGGGCGCTGGGATATGATGCCACATCCTAGCACCACACTCCCAAGAATAGAAGATGCCGTCTTGCCTCTGTTCCACACCAGTTGTGTGTGTGTGTGTGTGTGTGTGTGTGTGTGTGTGCGTGTTTGTGCAGGGGGGTGGCGGCACCAAGGGGGTTATGACAGATGGGCTAGCACCCCCAGAGGGTGGGTTACCTCTAGGGCAGGGGTCAGGGAACTTTTTTTACCTTTTACTCCCAAATATATTTAGATACACTGACGTTACCCCCTTGATTAGAAAGGAAGTAAATCATATATTATTAATGATTGTAATTCAAAATTTTATTGAATCTATTCAAAATTTCTTTGAATGCTTCAACTTCAAAACTTCAGGTTTTGGAGAAATGATGTTGCTTCACTTTTGATACGAGAGCATCAATATTGGGGCATTTTGATGATCAGAGCAATTTGGATACAGTCTTCAGCATCCAATCGATTTCTCTGCTTTGTCTTTATGTGCGTTAGAGTGGAAAATCCTTGTTCACAAAGGTGGGTCGTTGCAAAAGGCAGCAACTTTTTGACTGCCTCCTCATGTGCAATTGTGAATGCCTTTGTAGCTGTTGACATCCAAAAATATGACAGATCTGCTTTGTGTTCAAATGCAATACGTGCTTTATTATTGCATTGAAGCTCAAGAAGTGCCTCTGCCAACCCTTGAGGCTCTTCTGGTACAACAGCAATTTCACATTTAAAGGGGTCTACAATGCAACTGACAGCATGTGAATCGGCAGCATTACCTCCAGAAATTTCATTTTTGCCCCATTTGGGGTAATTTATCCCTGTTCCCTGACCACTGCTCTAGGGTTTCCAGTTCTCATGCAGTGACCTTGTATATAGCTCATGTGCACCGTTGGGATATATTTTCTTCAACTGAGTCTGCTTATATTAATCAATACCTTGAGTGCAATGCTATATATACAACTGAAGCAATAGTTTATATTTTTAAAGAAATTTGACATACTCTTCTCGTCTATTTAAAATGTTTAGATTTGTGTGACATTACTTTCCATGAATTTAAATGCAATTTCTCATATCTTTTGAATTAGATATTTATGTTATCTATTAAAGATGTTAAGCACCAGGAAATACTATTGCAGAGTCTGTGCACATTTTTTATTTGCTATTTATTATTATTATAATTTTTTTACTTAGACTGTTGTTCTGTTGATCATAGACCATTTGCTGCATGTAATACAAAATTCATTGATGATGAAATCTGCTAGAGGGACACTTGGCACTGCAGAATGAATCAAGATAACAATTAGACAGAGCAATCCAGCCTTGTACATGATGACATTGCAGAACCAATCTAATTTCTTTGATTCTAAACTCATGAAAATTCGTCTCCTTTAGAGAACAATCAATATTTGCAACACCGAGGAGATAGGATCAGGTTCTTAAACCTGTTGGCGTAAAATTGATATACTCACGGTAATAAAGTTTCCCCCAGCTTCACTGGTATCTTATTAGTGCGCTAAGAAAAGTACATTTTACAAGTGAATTAGCAGACTATAAAAAATATCTCACGTTCAGTGAGAAAGGATGATCATGTAAGAACTCAGAGATAGAGGTTTGATTAGCAAAATAAAGCAAAAAAGCTCATAGCCTTGCTGCTATTCTCACTTCATGCAATGTACACTTATCTGTTATTAGCTGATCTGTTTCTTGTTGTACTTCCTCCTTTTGTTTTCGTTCTCTTTACTAGGTAATCATCTGTAAATTACTTAAATGGTGTAATTGCAATATATGCAGGTTCCATTTGCTTTGCATATTTAAAAGGGAACCATGGAACGTGCAATGAGAATATTATCGATCAGGTACAGCCGAACGACATGTTTCTCCTTAGCACAAATAATCTGAAACCAGGAAAGGGAATAGCATGTACAATTACAAGTGGGACTGGCTGGAAGCACCCTTGGGTAGAGAGGCAATTTGCGTCCGGCAATCGTCTTCCTAGGAATCTCAGCACATTACTTGTAATATAGCTAACCTTCCATTTCCTTTGCCAGAGTGACCTACATAACCTTAAATTCTAAAAACAGCAGAAACTGAACATTTGCAGGATGAATGAAAATAGCACTGACCAAATGACGGGGGTATGACCTTTGGGTAGGGAAAATGATTTTTGTGTATTCATATTTTTGTATGATTTCAACGGGCGGTTTTTAAAGAATGCTGTAAAGACTGTTGTAAAGAATGCTGTAGAGACTGTTGTAAAGAATGCTGTAGAGACTGTTGTAAAGAATGCTGTAAAGACTGTTGTAAAGAATGATGTAAAGACTGTTGTAAAGAATGCTGTAGAGACTGTTGTAAAGAATGCTGTAAAGACTGTTGAAAAGAATGCTGTAGAGACTGTTGTAAAGAATGATGTAGAGACTGTTGTAAAGAATGCTGTAAAGACTGTTGTAAAGAATGCTGTAAAGACTGTTGCAAAGAATGCTGTAGAGACTGTTGTAAAGAATGCTGTAAAGACTGTTGTAAAGAATGCTGTAGAGACTGTTGTAAAGAATGCTGTAGAGACTGTTGTACAGAATGCTGTAAAGACTGTTGTAAAGAATGCTGTAAAGACTGTTGTAAAGAATGATGTAAAGACTGTTGTAAAGAATGCTGTAGAGACTGTTGTAAAGAATGTTGTAAAGACTGTTTTAAAGAATGCTGTAAAGACTGTTGTAAAGAATGATGTAAAGACTGTTGTAAAGAATGCTGTAGAGACTGTTGTAAAGAATGTTGTAAAGACTGTTGTAAAGAATGCTGTAGAGTCTGGTGCACGTTATATTATTTAGTTCATATCCTTATCTGAATAGATCGTTAAGGGCTATACTACCCTAGTGATGACCCAATTTGCAGCAGGTTGATTCTTATGGGGGCTTTACAGACGTGATTTTTAATAACTGTATACCATAACCATCATCTTTGTTTGCCCAATGCTGCAATTCAATCATATTGCATTAATCGCATCCATTGGCTGGACTGGGGTGAGCTATTTTATGCTCATTCATGCAGATTTTGTTTTTTTTTGTGAATCAGGGCGGGAAATGCTATGTTGACCTGTGTAATAAGATTTCAGTGCTTTCTAAGCTGTTAATATAATGAGATTTAATCACTGAGACTAAACCTTGTCCGTGTAGTTCAGGCTTGTAGTGAAAGACCCATTTATGCCACGGTCCGTGTGAGTTATCCATTGATGATG
Source organism: Mixophyes fleayi (assembly GCF_038048845.1). Classification (NCBI taxonomy): domain Eukaryota; kingdom Metazoa; phylum Chordata; class Amphibia; order Anura; family Limnodynastidae; genus Mixophyes; species Mixophyes fleayi. The sequence continues at coordinate 316,784,370 of NC_134404.1, forward strand.
TTAAATATTTCAATGAGTGGTCTGGATTTAGTGTCCCGGTTTTCCAGATTGCCCAGAACAGTCCCAGCTTTTGTGCTTTATTTATTTAGCCCAGAATGAATATAAAATAGTTCAGTAAATTCCCCACCAAAATTACTGTACCGTATCCATATACTATACATAACATTGACAGCTTCATAAATACTCAATAACCATAGTAGCATTTATCTGTTAATAATTAATAATGCCACAAACACTTTAGTGTAATTCTGACTGCGTCCACAATACAACCAGGTTAGAGAAACAAACAAAAATCACTTAGCATCTTAGCACTAGAATAAAGGGTTTATTTTTCAATTTCTGTAAATGTTCAGCAAAATATACGGACACAATTAAAGGGGAAGTCTATAAAACACTGCTTCGCCAACCGTGCAACCCTTCTCTCAAGTAACAAGTATTTCTCAGTTTTACAGCATTAAGAAGGCCAAACATAAATGACTGCACAGGATTGGGTTCTGGAAGCTGATGGACAAGCTTGGAGATTGCACCTTTTTTCTGTCTGTTGATAATCGCTTGAGACAGTTTAGAATGTTGAATGATCAGAGATTCCTTTATTTAAAGCCAACTGACCACACACTGGGTAAGATATGATATCCTATAGTTGCCCACTCTCCCGGGATATCTTGGATACTCCGAGCAGGGCAACCTCCTGGTTCCATAATAATCAATAGTAGTCGTGGGGTGGGGCTTAGGACGCAATTCACGCGTCATTGTGGCCCAGTCCCCTGCTGTAATAGGTCAAAAATGTGATGGATGTTTAGGGGGGGGCAAATTAAGCAATCCACAGAGCCCCGTCTCCCACATGCCAACCTGTCCCCGATCTCCTGGAGCACGCTTTCTTAAAGTTGGCAAGTATGCGTTATCCCCAAATGTACACATCTATATACTTTTACAACTAAATATTGATATATGTGATACATTGTTAAGATTTAGCTTACATTGTAAAAAATAAATACATAATATGATAAACATATGATAATATGTTTGCTCTACTAATGCAAAAACATATCATTAGAACCAAAACATATATGTAGATAAAAGGACCTGTGTATTCTCTATTTCTCACATATTACAGACAGCTGGTGGAGCATTTAATATAGATAACACATCTGTTTTGATGAGAAACAAGCCAAGGTTAACTCTGTCTTTTCTTCTTTTATTCACACACATACTGCTATTCTACCCTTATAAGAAAAAAGGTTTTAAAATCTGTACTTACTGCCGAGAGTGAAAACAACTACTGTGCTTACATGAGGAAAAGCAGAGTAGAATGAAATAATGTCTGTTTTAGAAGAGCGCCCACTAGTGGTCAATGCATGATGAAAAATTGCAATGTGCTGGGTTTATTGTATGCATTAATGCTAGAGTGTAATCATATTGTTTACACATTTCTTTTTAATTATTTAGTATTAAATGTCAATAAATATATAGCAGGGTCAGTAAGAGAATCTCAATACTAATACCCTTGGGGGTATATTTGCTAAGCTGCGGGGTTGAAAAAGTGGAGATGTTGCCTATAGCAACCAATCAGATTCTAGCTGTCATTTATTTAGTACATTCTACAAAATGACAGCTAGAATCTGATTGGTTGCTATAGGCAACATCCCCACTTTTTCAAACCCGCAGTTTAGTAAATATACACCCTGGTTTTGTCTTAAACAAGCATATTTTTGTAGCTATAACTTATGTTCCAGCTCTCTTCAGTATAGGAGAAAATAATGCTCTGCATTCAGAATGCATTAATAAAAGGTTTGGTTTTATCCGCAGAACTTACATTAACTGAGATTATTAATGGTCTTAGAGAAATGACAATAATATAATGAACGCTACGTGGGTAGTGAATTTACTTTATATCAGCAAAGTACATGCTTTTACCATTCTGTGGCACAGGCCAAGTAATAAGAGAGAAACGGCTCTGATTGTGTGTGAAAATAACATGCTTTTCAGCAATAATTCTCTAAACAGCATGTAAACAGTTATTCTGCCTTTTCTGTTCTGTGCAGAAGGCTTGATAGCTTTGAAAAGTGAGACATAATTCATGTGGAAGAGAAGCTAGGTCATTTTATAGGCTGGTTTTACCATTGTGGCATTTTCTTGTTGATGCTAGCTGTTATTAGCTTGTAAAAACTGTCCATTGCTTTCAGTACATAATGACTTAACAGTGATACTGGCACAATAAGACTCAGTTTCATGAAAGGCTTGTTCATTTAAGGGGGATGGTGGGAGATGTTTGTGTGCATATCACTGTGTGTGGATTGCAGGCAAATGTGTGTGCATTATTAAGTCTTTAAAGTATGGCTGTCTAATTACTATACTTGCCTCTCTCTGGGAGATTTTAAAAAGAGTAGAGGTCAGGTGGCAAATGCAGGAGAGGGGGTGTTGATGCCATTGTGTCACCATGCCCCTGCCCCCTGCTTGAAAATGCCAAGCATTGCATAGTCGCAAGGGGGGGGGGGGCTAGTGAGGCAAATTGCTTCATTAAGCCCCGCCTCCTCCAGGATTCGGGAGAATGCCTATTTTTCCTGTCACGAAATCTCTTGACAGGAAAAATAGGCATTCTATTTTGCATATTGTAATTCTATTATGCATTCTACTATGCATATTGCTCACAGTAGTGGCGGCCCATTTGTTGGTTGTACCAAGATTCATGAGAATGCAGTTTATTAGTCCCATACAAATCACTGACATTATATGTTCCTAGGGGATTGGTAGGTGGCATTCCCATGAATATTGATTCAGCCTCAATGCCTCAGTGATGTCACTAGTTCCCATTAGATTGATAGGTTGCATGCTGATGGATTTGCAACACCAACATGGCTGCCCATAATGTGTGCTGGTAATGTATGCGCTTATATTTTAAAGAAATGCATTACAATAAGGAAAAAAGGGAGATTTATAGCAGAAGGCATTATATACTGTAAAGATATTGTATTCAGTATGACAAACACCAAGCATTGGGGCAGCATGGTGGTACAGTGGCACTGCTATCTAACTGCACTGAGTTCATGAGTTTGATTCTATGTGTGTGTATGTATGTGTGTGTATGTGTGTATGTGTGTGTGTGTGTGTGTGTGTGTGTGTGTGTGTCTTTGTGTGTCTGTGTGTGTCTGTGTGTGTCTGTGTGTGTGTGTGTGTGTGTCTGTGTGTGTGTAAGGGAACTTAGATTGTAAGCTTCAATGGGGCAGGTGACTACATATTGTATGTACAGTGCTGCGTAATATTATTGGGGCTATGTAACTAAACGATAATAAATAAGTAAATTGGGTCTGCCAGAGGTATACTATCTTTTGCTTAGGCTAAAACTATATGTAACTTTTAGTATCTTGCTGACCCACATTAGTTTATGGTGATACCATAAAAAGGGTGTTGGTTTAGGCAAAATCTATAAATGACAGATACATAATTTTCATAGAGGATACAACTAAAACTTTAAGGACTAAGTAACTATTTCATATTTTTTAAGGTAAACATTTTACTGTTTCCCGTGTATTCGGTACATAGGTCTAGGTTTGCAGCCAGTGTACAAAAATGACCCGAAAAATACCTAATATTCAGGCTATAAGATAATGAAGTGAAACGGTAGCTGAATTTTACCTGCTGTGAGTATTTTACAACAACACATTTTTCCAGCCAGAAAGCACAGTATAATGATCCTGTGAACTGCTCCTATGGGGACAAATATTGAATGGGAAACACTGTTTCCTGGTCACATGGGAATGCTTCAGCTGTAGACATGTGACATGAGGCACTTTTACGGTTGCAGTCTGACAGAAACAGAGTTTTCCATTTGTTACTATGTCACTACAGCAGTTTCTCAAGACCCATTTCTGGATGGAAAAATACAGGGCCTGAGTCATTAAGGAAAGTAAAGCAAAGAAATATTTTCTCCTGGACAAAACCATGTTACAATGCAAGGGGTGCATATTAGATTAGATTATTAGATTGTTATTTTTCCACATAAGATAAATACTGTCTGTTTTTTCATGTGTCACACAAATCTTGGTAGCTTATTTTTACATTGAAATTGAAAGTTGATCTAGAACATGCCCTACCCCAAACATAAATCTGCCATCACATTTTAAATTTACCCTCCCCCTCCAATGTAACATGGTTTTGTCAAGGTTCAAAGTTACTCATTTTTTTGCTTTACTTTCCTTAATGAATCAGGCCCATGGTGTTTATAATAACCAGTAATAACCTTATGCAGTTAGTTTTGTGGTGGGGGATTCTATAACCACTCCTGTTTGTGTGAGTTGTGTAGTGTGTGTTTGGGGTAATAAGCAGTTTGAAGGGGTAGATGTAAGAATGTTTTGAAGACATATATGTCGATCTTCAAGAGGGGAACACGTGTGTATTTAATAGAATATAATTTTGTCCAACATGTAAGAGGGTAAGTTAATGTGGGTATCTTACCAATGTATGACATACTAGGGATCTCATGTCTCCTGGTTTTCCCAGGATAGTCCTTGGAAAACACCAGATCACATGGGTTTCCCAGTTTTTCATTTCACAATGATTGGAGCTCTAGACATGACAGAGGTGGCTTCATTATAATGGCAGAAACTACTGGCTGGCCTGGTGAGTAATTACTCTCAGGCACTAACTCATTGATTTGTAGCTGCTTCACTTTAAGTCCTGGTTACGCGGTGTCCATGACTCTTGTCCGCACAAAGTTTGCAGAACACCATGAAGACGATACTGTAGAGATTGTGGCAGAAAGTCTTGTGACCTCATGAAAATAAAGAGGAACTCTCCGGGCTGAACACAGGTTTGTATTGCAAAAATCAAACTCTGCACATAAGATGGGTAACACCATAAACACTGTGAAGTATGGGGGTTGTAGCATCATGTTGTCAATGTGCTTTTTAATGGCAGTCATTGCAATTTGTGAGTGATGAGATAAATTGAACACATTACAGACAGATCCTGAACAAGAACCTGATTACCCTAATAGCTGAGATGGTTTAACTAATATTTAGCAAGGGGGGTGATGTGGAATGAATTATCATGATTTTTCAGTTGTTTCATTTTATTAGTTAATGGTTTACTATTACCTTTCTTTTTGGAGAGGACTCAGCGAAGATTAAGGTGTAACTTAAAAATAAAATTGCCATTAAAATAAAATCAAAATCCAGGCTGTGAGATCCTTAAGTATGAAAAGTCTTATTCAAATGAAGAATGAAATATACATCACAATGAGAAAACTAGACACATCAGTTTATTTCTTTCTTCAAATGATGTGCTTTTTCCTAGCATATTGTTTGGCTTCCAAAAATGGTGAAATCATCAAAATATGAACTTATTACCAGAGAGTTTGAGACTCCATATCTAAAAATAATTTTCTTATGAAATTACTGTTGCATTTAACTCATTTGTCTACCGTGGTTAATATTATCTGTGCTGTATACAGACAGTAAGAAACAAGAATGTGTTTCATTTTGCCATGCTACCAAGATATATATTTACTTTCAATTTTCACCGATAACTTGACTCATTCTATTCTGAATTTTTAACACGAGCAATTGCTGAAGTCATTTTATTGATAGATTATTCCTGATGTTAAGCTGCGAATAACAGGAGGATAAATGCCAGATAATGCAAACAGCTGTGTCTGAAGTCATTTAAATCTGCTGTAATTATTTTTTGTACTTTTCAAATAAACTGTCTCTTGCAACACATTTTATTAAACTAATTGTTCTAATTAGATGGTTTCTAATTCCAAATATCTGCCATGGTTAGATAAAGAAAAAAAAAACAACAAGAAATAAGCATATATATCTGAAATTCACTGATCCACTATCATTAAGTGACAATGGGTGAAATATATCATTATAATTACTCCCAGTAGGCATGTTGTTTACATGCACAATCACATTGTAGTGTATAATTCAGCTAGAAGATTAAAATCTGCACATGTTACATGGTCTTAAACTAAAGTCTCTCTATATATCTGGCCTTTGTGTAACTGATTTGGTTTAATCAATGCTTTAACTAGAGTTCCCCAGGCCCCACTGCAAAATGTGCAAGGGTTGTTCTGTTCAACTCCTGTACGATTTTAAATAGCAGGATAAACTTTAATTATATAGAAGATTACAATGCAGCATATGGTATTGTAATACAGTATGTTTGTAGTGCAAAGCATCGAAGAACCAGATTTTCGAGGGAAAGCCTTGATTTCCAGTTGCCAAAACAACGTGATCTTCTAGGAAAGAGTGTGGCTTTATACAAAATGGATTTAGTTTGCAATCATGAGTACGGGTCTTAGGAGGAATTTGTGCAGCAACATAGATTATATTATTATCTCACTGTGTCTGTCCTGCTTGGACAAATGGACACTAGAGCTTTGTTCTCCTATGCTACCTTGCAAATCCCTTTATATTGCACTGTGAAGATGTATATTTTTATCGCAGAGATGACTTCTTGCCTCTAGACATAATGCAAATGATTTGGTCGATGTAAATGTTATATCTCTGAAAGTTTATTTCCCACTCCCAATGTCCATTTGTTGGTCCTGTTCTACCGTTCTGTATTGATTTCACTTTGTCAGCTCATTAGATCAGAACTTATGGGCAGCACGGTGGCTTAGTGGTTAGCACTCCTTCCTCACAGCGCTGGGGTCATGAGTTCAATTCCCGTCCATGACCTTATCTGTGTGTATTTTGTATGTTCTCCCCGTGTTTGCGTGGGTTTCCTTCGGGTGCTCTCTGGTTTCCTCCCACACTCCAAAAACACACTAGTAGGTTAATTGGCTGCTATCAAAAATTGACCCTAGTTTCTCTCTCTATATATCTCTGTGTGTGTGTGTTATAGGGAATTTAGACTGTAACCCCCAATGGGGCAGGGACTGATGTGAATGAGTTCTCTGTACAGCGTTGCGGAATCAGTGGCGCTATATAAATAAATGGTGATGATGATGATGAACTTTCCCACCAGTTTAATTAAAATTAAAATAAGCCTTTAAACGTATTAAGTGTACAGCAATCTATGAAGCTATACCAAATCCAATCAATGAACCAGTGCTATTAGAGAAGAATTGTGAAAACAGATCATTCAGAAAGCTCGTTTCAGTGTTGTAGATTGTCTGTGGGCCTCTACGACAGTTCACGCCCAAGGCATTTGCTTAGGTTGCCTTGTGCGTAATTCAGATCTGCTGGAGAGCGGCTCTGTAGAAAATGCTCCATTGCTGTCCAACACCACTTGTTATATTTCCCTTCAACTACCTTCTTCATTGACATCCCATTCTTCTTTCATTTCTGCAACATCTATCCTTTTTTCTGTTTATATTTGATATATATAACACCATTGCTCATATAGCACATGTATGTTGTGAAACAATTAGATAATAGCTTCCATTAGTCTCTTAGGGGTATATTTACTAAACTGCGGGTTTGAAAAAATGGAGATGTTGCCTACGGAAACCAATCAGATGCTTGCTGTTATTTTGTAGAATGCACTTAATAAATGACAGCTAGAATCTGATTGTTTTCTATAGGCAACATCTCCACTTTTTCAAACCCGCAGTTTAGTAAATCTAGCCCTTAGTATGATCAAACCTGATATGTGATGGGTTTCGGTGCATTACAGCATTTTCTTCCCTGCACTATTTTATTCAATCCGCTTTTGTATGCACAGTCACGTCTACCCGCGAGTTTCCCAAAACTCAGAATAAAACTCTACAGATAATAGCTTGAATAAAGCAACAGCATGGAGTCTCTCTTCCTCACCGGCAGACTTATGTAGAAGTATGGGTCTATTCTGAAATACTGCTCTATTTTTCAGTACAAATCTAACAATACCTAAGTTGCTTGTAAATGCACTTTGTGCCAAATAAGCCCAATTCTATGATAAGTATTTATTTTTACTAGCTCCTAGGCTGAAATGAATCATAAAATGGAACATCATGTGAAGAGCAGCTAGCAAATGAATGCAAAACCTTGAATTAATTCCGCCAGCCGTTATCAGACAAAAGTTTCCCAAGATAGTGATTTTAAAAAGTACTCCTTTTGGCAGGTGAAAAACAAATCATTTTCAGTTTTAACTTCTCTGCAATGGAATACTAAACGGTCTACCAAAATATATTTATATGTTTATCCTGAGTGCTTGTATTTAACTTTTTCTTGACACACATATCATGGCTACAATAAAGTCATGATAGTAAATTGTCATTTGTTCCATGGCTCAACTTTAGCTGTTGGACATTATATCATTGTAAATAGTAAATATAGCTTTGATCTTCTCAAGGTCATTGGTATGTAAGTGAATATTTTTTTTCAATTAATGTTGTTGTTCCGATTGTGAGATTACTTGTCTAATGATAAGATTTTTCAACAAATGTGGATAATGTTCACATACAGTTCTTATCTTTGACAGGGAGGATGGGGAAAGTGGTATTTAATCAGCCTAGGACAGTGTTGGCTAACCTGTGACACTCCAGGTGTTGTGAAACTACAAGCCCCAGCATGCTTTGCCAATATATAGCAGCTTATTGCTGGAAGGGTATGCTGGGACTTGTAGTTTCACAACACCTGGAGTGTCACAGGTTAGTCAACACTGGCCTAGGAGATGAATGCTAGTAATGTATCAGATGATTCTGATCATGTTACTAGGTTCTCAAAAGACCCGAAGCTTAGCCCTAGAGCAAAGCTTAAAATATGCTTGGTTGCTCCTACCATATGCATTGTATATATGCATTGTATAACCTAACAAATGTTAGTAGTAAAGGCTTAAATCTGTATTCATTATAGTCTTATTGGTGTAGGGAACATTCAACAGTAATAAAAGTACAAAAAAAAAAAAAAAAACAATTGGGCGACTGTGCTTGGACCCCTGTTACCGGAAGTAACTATTCATTGATTCTAAATTGTAAATCTTAAAGCTTATTGAGAGGTGTAACTATTTCCATTTTTTCAATGTTCAAAATATGTAATTGAGGGATTGGAAAGTAATATAGATTATGAAAAATAATGAGTTTAAAAAATTTTGACAGATGAAAGAGCTCATTATACATTAAAGAAAAAAGTAGGAAAGTGTTGACTTAATTTCTGGGACATTGAATAGGTAACATTAGTATAAGAAAATACCTACTATTCATAGTATCCAGGTAGAATACTAATTTCCATAATCTAATTGAGGAAATTCAAACGTTTGGCAAGCTTTTTGTCCTACTCCCTTGCTGAAAATTGACATGTTTGCAGAAGATTTGCAGAAGAGCTTCTATGTGCTTTCTAGGCTACAGTAGGGTCTGATCAAACCTTGTGTGTAGCTATTTGTATTTTGTATTTATTTTTATATGTCAATTATTTCCTTTAGCAACTTGAATAATGAATATTGATGGTATATAAACATTAAATGGTCCTTTTTGCCTGCTTATTTTATTTACATAAAGTGAAGTCCATGCATAGATCTGTTTTTTTCACACATATACAGACCTGTGTTTTTCACAAATATACACACTGGGGATATGTATGTCATTAGGAAAAGGCCCATAGCAACAAATCAGACATTTTTATTATTTATGTATGTGGTTATTTAATTTTCTATGTAAACTGTTTTGAGCTACCATTCTTCTCCGGAATAGCTGAAATGTGTATTGGCCTGAAATAAAAATTATATATTATCTATTATATGTTTTTTATTGAATTAATTAATATAATAATCATTGCTGTTCAAATCCAATAATAACCCAACATTACATGTTCCAAGGCCATTGAATCATAGAATAAGCTGAAAAGATATAAGACTGAAGTATATAATACAAGATCTATAGGACCTAGCTCATATTGATCATACAAAAGTACTTAAGAATAACTCACCATATAACAATATGTATATCCCTAGTACAAGTATAGATACAGAACTCAAGATACCGGTGCAGCATATGAATTATGACCATCTAGAATTTCCACATAATAATACCATCCAACAAGCAAACAAGAAGATTCCTTAGCCATCGTATTAACATTGATTAGCACACCCAGTTCTACATCCAAATGGGTACAAAACAAGTTCATGGCTTAAAAGCAAAATAAAATGGGCCTCCTCAATTCCCTGTATAAGCCTTAGCAATATGTTTTTGAAGTCAATGTGGTGCATCTCTAGGTTTGGTAGGGTCAGATGAGAGTTTTGTTTATGGCGCTGAAAGGCTTTAGAGCGCTTAAATATTTACAGCCGCTAAGTGAGCAGAAAACATGTTAATTTAATTTTGACAGTATGAATAAATGAGACATTTTCCATTATTAAGTATTGACTCGACATGTTTTTGTACTTCATTCTTCAAGGCGAAATGGAGATTTAGAGCATTAACAGAGTTCCCTTTGCATTTAATGTTATTGAACTTTTAAAAGGATAATTACAGTTAGTTACCCTTAGAAGCTCACTAGAGGGATCTAGAGTGCTTACAGTACACCTTTCACACATTTAACGAGCATGTTCAGCATGTTTTTTTGATGATGTTGATGCCTAATATTATATTTAGCACTCAAGATGTTTTTATAAGTTACTCTACTGGCCTTAAATCTATAAGTAGCCAAATGACATCCGGTAATTAACCTTCCGTCAGTGTACTAATATTTCTATAGATCAGCTCCTGCTGTTCTGTGCTGATGCTAACGACACTTGTAGCAATTGGAATAGCCTGCTGATGGAGACAGATGGACATTTGAAATACCCCGCCATGTCTCATAAGTGTCTGTTGAATGTAAATCAGGCAAAACAGTTTATTAAAGCAATTTAATCAATTTGTATGAATGAACCATAGAAATCAATGGAAAATTCAAATATCGGCTTTCCAGAAAACTGATCTTTGCAGCATTTATGGAATCATAAAAAGATGCAAATAAAGTGTGTCAGAGTAATTTGCACCATTTTGTAATGCATTGTATTTGGTCTATATTGGGGGTGTCAAATTAATTCATGTAATGAAACACAGGCAGTTTGTTCATAGGGGATTATTTACCGAGCCATGGTACTAAAATGGTCTACTGTAGTTAAGTACGTTAAATTCTACTCTGAAATAGAAGAAAGTAACATTTTTACTTAGAAAAAAGGGGATGCTTTAATAAACACAGAACTATTTGTTTGAATATATTCAGGCAATTTGTACATATCACATATACGTGGATAAAAATGTTACCTAGTATGCATCCGAAATCTAGTGGTTTAAGTCTCACAATAGCTTTTGTACAGAAAAACGTTGTTGGAAGCAATTAATAAGACATCACTTCATGAAAAATATATGTGTGGCATTTTCATACTTAGTAACACAGTAGTGCTTTCATGGATTAGAGTACCTTTGTGCCAAGGTTTATAAAAGTGGGTCCCAAATCTTCAATGAGCAAAATTGTTGTACGGAGTGTAGGTGAAAAGTAATTTTGCACCATTTTCTCTATACTCTGGTTTCATAAATGTACCTCATTGACTGATAAAAATATGGACCTACAGCATTATTACACAGTGATTATGTGGCCAGCTGAGAAGACTCAGTGTCTTTTTAAGAACTTAACTTAAAGCCCCATTTTATTTTTTTTCTATATATTTTTTTTCTATATATAGAAAAAAAATAAAATGGGACTTTAAAAGTTCTTAAAAAGATGCTCTGAGTCTTCTCAGCTGGCCACATACACATAATCACGGTGTATTAATACTGTAGCTGCTCTTATTGTGGCAGGTGGGGAGAATTTTGGCATTTGTGCCCTGGCGGCTGTAATATACCTTGTTCCGTCCCTTGTCATGGATGGCATTCACACAACCTGAACAGCTACAATGGATTGGGACCAGGAGTACTGAAAGCTCTCTGTTCTCCCTGCTATCAGTAGTGACAGATATGTGGCTTCATTCCAGTAACGGTGGCCACAATTCCAAAACCTCTGTTCACCACATCCACTTCGTAAAACATTATATTTCGCTTGGAATGATCCCTGTGTTTATGCAACATATTGTCATTACTCACTGTCATTATTTCAAACGGATGAAGGCCCATGCGTGCGGCTTGTTGTATGCCAAGTAGATTTTTTTCTCTATTGCCTGCTTTAAACCTATCACATTTTTAATCAGTACAATTAGGCCAGATTGAAATAGATTTGCATAGGATAGAGAAAAGGCATTGTTAAATATATATATAACAGGCCTAGCTATATAGGTAATGTCTGAGGAATCAATCCTAAAATAACATTAGTCCAAAATAAAATACCTTAAAATCTCTAAGAGCAGCTCTATGTCAACTAAATGATCTAAATGTCATATGTATCCGTTTATCTTTCCAAAAATATTTCACGGGTAAACACAGTATTTCAAGGGGTTGGGTGGAGAGAGGTGAAGAACTGATATCCAGTGTTAGAACTTATAGAACAAAATTGCTATACCCGTCACATATGCATATATATATATGTGCGTGTGTATGTATTTATGTTAAGATAAGAGAAAATCACACATGGATCTAAGGAAAACTTAGAGTAGTCTAGTCTAACATAGCTCACTGTATTTGAAGGCCATATAGATGTTGCAGTCACATGCCTGTACCTATCCACGATCATATGTTCTGCACATTTGTGACCTGCCTTGCACATGTCCTTCTACACAAAGGTTTGTGTTTCCGTAACAACTTATATTATTGCTACAAATGTAAGGTCAATAGTATATGTCATATAGATAGTATGTCAGGTTTATGCCTACAGATGCAGTAATCATCAGTGCACTTTCTGGTATGCACCGTGGTTTACTCATCACAACATGTTAGTCCCTGTTAACTTCAGCGGAACATGTGTGATAATCATCCCCTGTATTTCTGGTAATTGATTAACCAAATGAGTTGAATGTCAATTAAAAACTTCTTCACCTGTATTTCAAGCGATATTACAATTTCAAGTATCAAAAGGATCATGGTATACTAAACATGTATCACTCTTTGTAAAACCATAAGAATGGCTGTAACATTTTTTTTAATTTAATGTTCTGGGCAGATTCTTACATCACTATGGAAACGTTCCAATGTTATTTTGAGATCAGCATCACATTAGTCAGAATTTACTTTCAAATATGGCACCGGTCCTTTTCTACCCTTCTGGCTAATACGTTTGCAGGAACTTCTGTTCTTTAGCAATCTAGTGCATTTCAGCTTTTGGGTCGAGTTCCTGGAACCATTCCCCAAAGCTGATGTGATTAGTCCCACATTATTCAGTAAGCACTGCCAAGGGATATCTGGCACCAAGAACAGTAACCCAGTCCGCTGCTCCAACTTGGCAAAACACATCATCAATCCCCAGAGAATTTATTACACTCTGTTTTCATTGTTGAATTATATAAGTGACATTTTGGCCTCCTCAATATCTGATTAACACCGGACAACAATAATGTGTTTTTGCTTAGGCTGTGGCATCATTTAGTTAGTGCAAGCATAAATACAGAGGAAGTATAATCAAGTCCAATGTCAGTATTGATAATATTTTTCTAACGTATTGACCGTACTTGCCAACTCTCCTAGGTCGCCTAGGGGACTCTCTTATTGCTGGGAGTTCTCCCGGACTCCCATGAGAGTAGACCACCCTTCCAGATACCACCTCTCTTGTAAAGCTATTCACATCATTACGACACCATCACCCAGTGTCATGGTCACCCCACCCACATTTGCACTTTGAAAATTCCATCCAGGATCTCCTGGAGAGATGGCCCAAAATCTAGGCCAGTAGGTTATTGACATGAGGGCAGCCATTTTGAAGAGCTGCAGATATAGCTGTGAAAACCACACTTCATTTCCTAAATAGAAAAAAACTTTGCTTATGTTTAAAGAGCGCACGATTATTACTCAGAGAATCTATTTAAAACACATTTTATAATATGTTCTTACTGTCACAAATGTACAGCCTATTATTTTATTAACAGTTAGAAAATTGAAAATGTATGTAGAAACACCCCTCTGTGCAGAATATCAACGTTTCTGTTTTGACATCATGCAACAGAAGGATAAAAGCTTTAGGAAAGAGATCCATTATGTGATTAGATGGGTTTCACAGGCTATTCTTAGGTTTATGTGAAGTGTGAACGAATATCCTTTTTTCCGGTGTATGCTAAATAAAATATGTGCAATATAACCACAGAAGTCCAGAAGCACGAAGGCTTGGTTGTTGAAGCAATTTTCATCTGAGCTTTAAAGATTTTAGGCTCCATTCCTGGTCTCCTCTTTTACCTTTAAAACATTTTATTTCTTTATGTATTTTATGTGTTATTCTGCTTCAGCTGCTTTTTAAAAAGGCGTTGACTCAGCCATACCTGGAAGTTTTCTGCAATAGGTAATATTTGTAAGAAAAATTGTTTATTAATATTTCAAGGATGAAGATTTGTGAATGATTATTGGTAACTTTTCCTGTAGAGACTTTTGCTAGCATGCCTTATCTGAATTTAGCACGGTGCATCTCAATCCACCAAACTCTTTCCATCGCACCCCTCAAACACCACCATTGGGGCCTCCGCACCGGTGCAGGTTGCTGTAAAGGTGGGCTTGTCCAAGAATGAGCTCATGTGATCACAAAAGAGCATTTGCTCTATGGATTTGCACTCTTTCAATATCATTAAATGTAAGCCTGATAGCTATGGGCTTGATCATGTTAGGCTAAGCTTTCATGGTGTGCAATAGTTGCATACAAACAAGACCTAGGTGAAAAATCCATAAATTGATGCTTTGTAAGGAATAGGATGAGTAAGGAAAAAAATTGGTCATGTGCGAGGTTGGAGAAGACAGAAAATCAAAGTAGGAAAGAATCTTCATTGTCCACATTCCATTAGAATCTGTTCTGTTTCCTTTCTTTCTGCCTTAATGGAATGTTATCTGACCGCAAGTGCGTGACTTTCTGAAACCTGTCTGGACACATTGAGAGAAGACACCAAACTAAAACAAGATGACTTGTAACTGTATCCGTCATCATGGGTTTTCTGTGATCTTTCTTGGTCTTCCTGTCATACTAACACAAACCTTGATACTAATTCCGATTGTGTCCTGTGCAATACCCACCTATATCAAATTTCATACTGTTTAATTTTTTATTTTGTGTTATCTGACCCGAGTTCATGTTTTGTAGGAATCAGCAATGCTTCTAGCCAAGGACCTTTACATTTTATTCCTTCATTTGTCATTATATTATACTATTACAAAAATATAGCTTTTTTTCTAAAACCTCTACATGTGTTAATATTATGCAGAATAGAAGCATGTCAGAAAACTATTTTATATCTGAAAACAGCACAGAGAAGAAGTGGACGGCAGGGTTTTTTTTTATTATGAGAAATATGAAAGCTGGGCTGCTTTTTCAATATATTATTATCTCCCTGAAGCTTTGCGCGAGCCTTTTTTTCCATTTCCATTTAAAAATTAATTTCTAATAGTTTCTCAGCATGACAGGAGCTAACAATAACAGGTTTGCTCAGGAAATATCATTGCCATTTGAGGTTTCTAATTCTAAATACAATTCTTCTCCCTTTAAAAAATTAATGAATTTGCGTTCTGCTGGCTGATTATGGAATGTAAAGATATTGTGTTTCCTTCCTGTCGGCCAAAATCAAAGAACATGACTGTATTTGGAATCAATAGTAATAGGATGTGTCTTTCTTCATAAAATATTTTGAAATAAAATTATTGTATTTACCAGGTGATTTGAGCTGAATACTGAAGTGTGGCGTGAGCTTTCTGTGTTTAGTTTGTAGGTGTTTAATATAACATTTGTTGTATATTTTTGCAATTTAAAGATGTCCAGCTTTGGTTTTTTATGGTCTTTTTTTTAATCATAAATCCTACTATCTTCCCCTAACCAGCAAGATGACAAGGACCCCTCACAACAGCCCCCCTCCCCCATAATAGAGATGAAGCCTATTTACCTTTCTATTCCCCAGACAAAATGAACAGTGTTAATGGGACGGCAGCACCTGATTAAGGGACTTCAGTAGACATTCACTCCGGTGCCACCAACCTGCTGACACAATACCAACACTTTGCAAAGTGCCCAGTCCTCCATGTCTTGAGAACACACTGTTCAGTAGGGTGTATCACTGTAAAATTGGGGTCCAACTAGAGAAAGCCACAGCCTATTTGCCTTTGTATTCTCCAGACAAAGTCAAGTGTGTTAATGGGACGGCAACACCTAATTAAGGGACTTCAGTAGACATCCACTCCGGTTCCACCAACCCGCTGACACAATCCCTACACTTTGTAAAGTTCCCAGTCCTCCATGTCTGGAGAATACACTGTTTAGTATGGTATAGTACTGTAATATTGGGGTCCAACTGGAGGAAGTCACAGCCTTTTTACCTTTGTATTTTACAGGCAAAGTTGAGTGTGTTAATGGGACGGCAGCACCTGATCAAGGGATTTCAGTAGACATTCATTCTGGTGCCATCAATCCGCTGACACAATCCCAACAAAAGGTGCCATCAATCCGCTGACACAATCCCAACACTCTGTAAAGTGCCCAGTCCTCCATGTCTGGAGAACACACTGTTCAGTACGGTGAATCACTGTACAATTGGGGTCCAACTGGAGGAAGACACAGCTTATTTACCTTTGTATTCTCCAGACAAAGTCAAGTGTGTTAATGGGACAGCAACACCTTATTAAAGGACTTCAGTAGACATTCACTCTGGTGCCACCAATCCGCTGACACAATGACAATACTTTGTAAAGTGCCCAGTCCTCCATGTCTGGAGAACACACTGTTCAGTACGGTGTATCACTGTAAAATTGGGGTCCAACTGGAGGAAGACCCAGCCTATTTACTTTTGTATTTTCCAGACAAAGTAGAGTGTGTTTATGGGATAGCAACACCTGGGGGTAAATGTATTAACCTCCGGTTTCTTCAACTCCCGCGAGTTCGGCGTCTTTGGCGCTTAAATTTAAAGCGGCGCTGCCTTGTAAAGGGAGACTTCCCTTTACAAGGCAGCACCGCTTTAAATTTAAGCGCCGAAGACGCCGAACTCGTGGGAGTCGAAGAAACTGGAGGTTAATACATTTACCCCCTGGTTGGAGTTTGTATGTTCACCCGAAAGTTTCCTCCGGGTCCTCCGCTTTCCTCCCACACTCCAAAAACATACTTGTAGGTTAAGTGGCTGCTATCAAATTAACCCTAGTCTCTTTCTCTCTGTGTGTTGTGCTAAAGAATTTAGACTGTAAGTCCCAATGGGGCAGGGACTGATGTGAATGAGTTCTCTGTACAGCGCTGCGGAATTAGTGGCGCTATATAAATAAATTGTGATGATGATGAGTGAGTTCAGTAAACATCCCCTCAAGTACAACAAACCTGCTAACACAATCCCAACACTTTGAAAGTTGTCCAGCCCACATGTTTGGAGAATACAGGGATCAGTAGGGTGTATCACTGTACACATGGGATCCAATTGGGGGAACCCTACCATTATAGTAGAAGATATATTTTTTCCATTATACTAAATCCATCTCTATTAAATCCAGGTCAGGAAGTGTTGTTCTTCATAGAAAACATATCCTTATTTATAGGAGGGTTCATCTCTTCATGTAGCTTTCAAGCTAAGGGTTCAAGTAAGAACTCGTAGATAACCTACTTAAACTCCTTTCAAGCATTGCATTTATTTTTAAACAGACTCTGACTATTTCTACAGATTCAGTAATCTTGTCTCTGGCCATTTCAGTGTACAGTGATGTAATAAATTCAGATGATTCTTATTTTGAGAATTATTCTATACATAGTGATAAATACGCACCTTATGGCTCTACTTCCCCATGACTGTATTCTCAAGAGGGCATATTAGCATTCAGAGTCCCTGTTTTCTTTACTACACTTTATGCTTTAGAGTCTAAAAAAGGAATGATGGATCGAGAAGACAAAATCTAAAATCAGAAACAGAGAGACAGGAAAGAACAGTGCTTGCAAGAAAGAAGCACTTGTGGAAAAGGTTTTTAATAGAGGTGCCAGATTTAGCTGTGAATTCTTTTGCCAGTTTTAGTTCCTGTTCAACTCATTTGTTTTGCTGGGTTGAGAAAAATGTGCAGTCTTTAAATGTTCAAATGCCATTGTTCAATTGTTGGCTACCTTTCTAGTTGCTATAAATGTAGCATGTAAAAAAAAACAGCGCAGATAGATCATTAGTTATCCCAAAATATCCCAAATTATTTTTTCGATCTTATTCTAATTAACACTTTTGTTGATAGAGTTGCTGAAACTTCTTAAGTGAAAAGTGGAGGTTCTTGCCCAAAGAACCAATCAGATTTTAGCTATCATTTATCGATGACATTTTAGAAAATGATAGCTAGAATCTGATTGGTTGCTATGGGCAAAATCTCCTCTTTTCCTTGCTAGAAGTTTTAGTAAATCAAATATTGGACTGGCAAATGGTTTCAGATATAATTTTCCTGGATAGTTTGAAAAAGATAACTAGTATTGTATCGCTAAGCTGATTTCTTTTTGGGAAACTCTGGAATATCCAATGCTCCATCTGTACATCAATGAACAATATATATAAGATACAGTTATATTATATAACATATATGCAAATGGACAGAGTAGTGCAGTATTTCAGGAAAGATTGGCATTAAATGTGGTCTTCCCCAAGCAAAGACCCCATTGATGTGTGGATTACATTATTTATTTATCTATCATATTATACCTTAATCATATGGGACCTCATTTAGAGTCGGACGCAAAGTCCATTTAAGTGTAGGAGTGGGAGTGTGCCGCAGCTTGGTAGGGTATTACGTGTGGCAAGCAACCCCAGTTATGTCCCACTCTTAATACCCTATGGAGTTGCGAGCAGTTACTGCAGCTAGCTAACCGGTTGCGCCACCTAATTCCTGCCGCACAGCTTTAGCCCTGTTTTGA
The DNA here is from genome assembly GCF_038048845.1 of Mixophyes fleayi. Classification (NCBI taxonomy): domain Eukaryota; kingdom Metazoa; phylum Chordata; class Amphibia; order Anura; family Limnodynastidae; genus Mixophyes; species Mixophyes fleayi. Next base: position 316,803,239 of record NC_134404.1, read on the forward strand.
CGTGTGTTGCGTCTGCGCCTCACTACGACTAGGATGTATTTACATGGTCACACCTTCGCAATTCCGCATTCCTCTCATTCTCTCGTAGTGAGTCGCAAGCTGTCGCAAGTGTTAATTGTGTCCAAGATGCAGGTGGATTTGGTGCTTTCTGCACATGCGTGATAGTGTTTTTTTGTTGGATGCGCCTAAAACGAACTTTGCGTCAGACTCTAAATGAGGTCCAGACTGTGCTGTGAGTGCAAATATCTCCAGCTCTGTATATGATAAGGTCATACAGCATAACCTTATCAAGGCGGAGAGATCTCTGTAAAATAATAATTATGATTAATTTACGGTTTCTCGTCTCAAGAAGACAGACAGAGAAGTGTAATCTCCCCTTTCTAACATTTCATTGTGTGAAGTATTTGGAACCATTGGAGCAACTGTTCCATTTTTGGCAAATCGTTCACCAGAATCTTTATTGCATCTTGAACTGTTGAGCGAATAGTTTTAAAAACAATATTTCTATTTTTGAGTTTTTCAACCCTACTCAAGCCCAAGTCACTTGTCTAGCGCATCATGTTCTGTGCAGTTTAGTAATGTCAGAAGGATGTCAGATACTGTATTTAGGTATGCTCACTGTCTTGGAGAATTCATCTTACTTTCACTAATAAGCATCTCCATTGCAGTAGCTGTCACTGCTGTGCATGCCATCCACATAGCAGCCTGTTCAGCTGCTTATGTGCACAAATTCACTAGGGAGGCACATCAAAATCTCCCTAAGTCCCTCAGTTTTGCATTAAGGCAGTCTCGGTGGTATTTTCACCTGCTGCTTTGCGTCGAAGGTCTTGACATATAAAAATATTTTTTTGGTGACAGCTCTTATAATAGAGATGCTTATTGTCATATAGTTTGTACATAGGAGGCTAAAAGTCTCCCTAACCCTTTTAGTTCATCAGCAAACTTGTCTTATTTTTGCTCATAGCTGGTTAACTTAATTATAATTGTCAACTGTGGTAACGGTAATGGCAATCTGAAAAGCTATTAAATGATATTAGTTGCTCCTGATTCCCTCGATCTCAATTTTAATGGCAAATTGTGTCCAAACTATGCACGACATCATAAATAATTTTGCGACAACCATATAATCCAAAATATAGCAAATTGAAAGAATGAGCACATCTCTTTGCTCATCTGCCTATATATTATGCATGAACTTTTACATAAATCCCTGAATATCTGAGACTGCAGGCGACCGTTTCCCCAGCACAGTCCATCAGCTCAAACTGCCGCTTTTATTTGTAATCCATCAAGTCTATTAACTATAAACTATTTACTTTCAGGATGGAGCACGGAACACTTTGTATAAAATAACCTCCTAAAGAGATAATTGTTGTGTTTTAATAGGGTGAAGTTTTTAAGCTTCTCGCTAAAAGCTAATGAATTGGTGTAATAAGAAATCCTTCATTTTAAAGCACACCCTTTTATTTAGCGCTAAGGACCGGGAGTAAATAAAACAGCTTTTTAAATACTGATTAAGGGTGTTACATCTTGCTGTGTCAGCAAGGTTAGTTACTGCGAAGTGTTTCTGAAACAATAAAACATTAAACGCTTTCATTCCTGCTTCACATTGATAGTAGGCTGTTATTTTTCGTTTAGCAATTTCTTGAAAATTCCCAACAAAATTCTTTTAAAACCAGGATTGATTGACTATTGGTCAGTCAGCAGGAGAAGGATTGATTTTTTTAACATCCACTGGGATTTACAGGTCTAATCCCCCAACAAGGAACAAAATTATGGGGGCAGCACGGTGGCGTAGTGGTTAGCACCTCTGCCTTACAGCACTGGGGTCATGCGTTTAATTCCCGATCATGACCTTATCTGTGAGGAGTTTGTATGTTCTCCCCATGTTTGCGTGGGTTTCCTCCGGGTGCTCCGGTTTCCTCCCACACTCCAAAAACATACTGGTAGGTTAATTGGCTGCTAACAAATTGACCCTAGTCTGTCTGTCTTTGGGTGTGTTAGGGAATTTAGACTGTAAGCCCCAATGGGGCAGGGACTGATGTGAGTGAGTTCTCTGTACAGCGCTGCGGAATTAGTGGCACTATATAAATAAATGATGATGATGATGAAATTAGTGAATATTTAATGATAGCAGTTGAGCCTTGGTATTATCTAACATAGAGTTCACCTAGGGAATGTACAGACTTTTTTTTTAACATTATTTTATCTAATCTATCTGATAATTGTACCAAATAAGATCTTGAGAAGACCGTTATCCAGCCACTTTTGCCTGGTAAATTTAAAGCGGCAATGGCTTTAAAGGCAAAACTTGCCTTTAAAGCTATTGCCACTTTATATAGCAAAAATTTGATACATTTACCCCCTGGACTTTAGGAGAAGTAGTATATTTTTAGTATTATTTTTGGCTATGTTTTGTTGTGTGTTTTTTTTTTTGTTGGTGTATTTAATAATCTGTAATGTTTTAATAAATATATCATATTTAATATTGGCAACCTAGGTGGCTTTGAGTATAATTCTGCCATATTCTACGGTATTAGAGTTTTATATATTCCTTTTATTTCTGTTTTGGCGCCCATAATTGTTTATATGTATTCTGTTTTTCTCCTAGGGAAGGTGGCATATCCTCCTCATTGGGGAGCAGCAAAAATATAAAATAATTAATAAAATAATAATAGTAAATAAAATAATAATAATTTTTAATAATAAAAAAAATAAAAATAAAAGTAGAAATAATAACATAAAGATAATTAATTATAGAAGTATTAGCACCCCAACTTAGCGCCTAGGAGTTTAAAATGTGTTTTTTAGTAAAACGTTTTATCATGCTTGAAGTTAAGAGGCATTTTACATGTTTGTTGCTATTTTTATTAGTAGCATTATATTACAGTTATTATTATTTTTACTTTCTTTGCTCCAGAGGCAAAATATATAGAAAAAAAATAAGGTTAACGTTTAATAGGCAGGTTAAAAATGCGGCGATGTGGGTCACTCTGGTGATAGATAACGCGTTGGCGTTTTTTTTTGTCATTGTGTCCTTACGTACTCTATCTTTCACACCGAAAACTGCTAGGAACATGAGATTTTATAGCGAGATATCAAACAGCTCTGCAGCTCTTACAAAACAGATAGCACGGAGAAACTGAGAAACCATTGAGCCAATACTCCAAGGATGTTACTGCTGCTGGTGCTGCTAAGAAGGATGCACGTGCAAAAAAGGCAATATCCTTTTCACAGGCTGCTTAAAATGTATTAAGTTTCTTATTGTACTCCAAATAAATAAATTGACCTTAATCTCTAATCATGATTGCCCATGTAGCTAATGGAAGGATTAGAAGAAATTAAGCCCTTCTGCCAAGAGGCCTGCTTTATGGGCTGCACAGAATACGTTTAGCACACTGCATAATAGATTATTGATGTTCTTCCATAAATGATTATATATTGAAGTATTTTTAATTAAAGGGAAGAAACAGGTCAAACATTTTCTGTGAATTAACAACTGAAGGAGTATGATATGTTCCTGCCACAACAGTGGACAATCTGATTTTTTTTAATTTTCTTTTATATCATGTTTAAAGCTGTGTTTGTAGCATATACCTGCCACAAAATTAAGGATTTAAACAAACCGATGATAGGATAATTCTTAAAATAAAGAAAAAAAAAACATTATTGCCCTTTGCCTTGATTTTCATTTGTAGTGTTGCATCCAGGGGGTAAATGTATCAAGCTGAGAGTTTTCCGTCGGGTTTGAAAAGTGGAGATGTTGCCTATGGCAACCAATCAGATTCTGATTGTCATTTTGTAGAATGTACTAAATAAATGATAGCTAGAATCTGATTGGCTTTTCAAACCCGCTGGAAAACTCTCAGCTTGATACATTTACCCCCTGGAGTCTTACTAGAAGTAGCCCTACCCTTCAATTTTGCATTAATGACGTCCCCCACTGACTTACCTGGGTCATTGCATAAAAGTCCTTATGCTGACAGGCTCCACAACCTTCATATGGGCTGATGTAGTTATAGTTGTGCCATGGGCACCAAATTTACACCACGGATGGAGTGTATTTTTTTTGTGTGTGGGGGGGGGGGCAAAAGCACACTCTAATTACTTGTCTGAATGGTGATAGTGTCTGGAGGTTTAATTAGGTGCCCCAATCATGCCGAGTGCTCTATCAGAATGTAAGCTCTCATGGGTCTGTCTACCTGTTGTCCTATGTCTGTCTACTTTCTGACACACTCGTACGCCCTGTGTGAGTCCCCGTAGCATTACTCACACTCATCTGTGCTACTTATGTGTATTACCTCATCTATTCGTTATTTGCTTCTGTACCCAGCGCTCCGGTATCTGTGGCGCCCTTTAAATAAATAAATAAATAATAATCATATCAGTACATACACCAGATACAATGCTAGTGTACAAACCTATCTCCTTAGCTTTTAGCTAGCGCACAAGCCACATGACTCAGGTACAGCGCCTGGCTTTCCAATCATGGCACATGTAGCATACATGAACAGTAAGTTACACACAGAATATATAAGAGCATAACATGTACTTTGTTGGATATGGAGCAGAAGTAACCATTAATTTTCCCAGACTAAGATGCTCTAACACACATCAAACACTATGACCACTCACTTCAATATAGCAAAACATTTTAATTATTGGAACTTTATTTTGCTGGCAGATGCACAGGAAGAGAACATCTAGAGTAGCTGATCTGTAGGATTTTCGGATAAATTCAGCAATTGTACAATTCCGAGGGGGCCGATGCCAGCTGTTGCCTCTCTGAGGACAGTCTACACGGATACGGTTACTATTACCCTATAGCCCTATATATGCTATGACACTAACCCAGTGATGGGCAACTGTTGTTCCTAGGACCACGTGTGACCCTTGTAGTGTTTACCTACAGCCCCAGCTCCTTCCTGCTTCATTGTCAGATTTGTTAGAACATTTTTGCAATACCTGCTGATATGTTATTACAGGTGTCTCTATCTTTGAATAAGGATTTGAGGCTTAGCATTGCATTCTGCATCATCTAATAATTGAATACATGTGATATTTATGACCACAAAAGGTTTAAATTGCTACTGTCTGACTTTTAGTTACAAGATCTGTGACAATTAGCTGTATTGGAAAAGAAAATAATTCTAGTGCCATTGGCTTCAGCATATCACCATCGCCCTATCCGTATTGAGAAAATAGGTCACCGACATACAGCAAAGTAACGTATTTCCATTTTGGTCACTTCATGGCTTTACAAGACAAAACAGACAAAAAGATGCACGGCTACAGGTTGTAATTAAAATACACTATTACATTTCACATCATAAGCCGTCTGAAACACAAGAATATAATTGACTAAAGTAATGTAGTCATGTAAAATTTAATTGAAGGAATGTTGAATATTAAGTGGTATTGCTTAGCATTGTGCTAGTATTAAAGTAAACTTGTATTAGTATTTTATTCCCATATGTTTAGTAAGTCGGGTGGTATTTCAGATTTCTCGTCTCCAGATCTGTCATCCACGGCTGGACTTCCCTGTGTGAATTAACACTCTATTGTAATTACTATCAGCAGCTTTCAGCCACATAACCGTGAAAACAGCTACTGTTTTTGCAAAGCATTTATACAGCATCTCAGCTTCATAGTGTTGCCATGCCCCTTTGTGATGTGGTCACGCCCCCGTAGTGATGTGGTCACACCCCCTGACCCACTGCTGGGGACAGACATGTTGGGAGGTATGAAAAGGGCAACTGACTATTGCCAATTGGCTGATTGACCCCAGTCAGGTAGCCTATATAAGCACAATAGAATTTCTAGAACAAGAAGACTAATAGATCCATGAAACAGTCTTCCATCAGCTGGAACAATTGGTTATTTTCTAGCATAAAATTATATTTTTCTGTTGTGTCCTGTTTCAAGCAATATACAAGTAGGATCATTAGCATAGGGATGAATGATTTCCATTTGGCACTATGAGTGTCAATGAGTATTAACGGAGGACAAATAGTGTCTAAAGTTGCACAATAGATGTCTTTTTATATCCTTTACAAGAAGCATAACATGATTATTACCTTTAGGTATTTCATATGTTCATAGTAACTCTGTACTTGATATAGAAAACACTTTATTTCACCTGTTCTACCTACACATCCCGTCTAACCATAATTAAATTTATAGCTCATCAGCAATTGGAGTTTCCTGTTCCTCTATGAAACCAAAGCGCGTGGAGGAAACTCACACAAACACGGGAAGAACATGCAATCTCTACACAGATAAGGCCCTGGTTGGGAATCAAACTCATGACCCCAGCACTGTGAAGCAGAAATGCTAACCACTATGCCACCATGCTAGTCTGGTTCATTTCTTTCCCTGATCTGTGGCATCTTGTTCAAGGGTAACGTCCAAGGATACGTTGGTGCTCGGCATTCATCTATAAGTGGACCCAGTGTTCTTCATCTACACCACCCAACAAAACACGACCACTGGCAGTGATCATAACTTCATTGAGCTTTAAATATTCCCCTTAAATCTTCATATGTTCCGTATGCAACAAGAACAGATCTTGGATACTACAAGCAGAATGACAAAAGCTGTATTGTGCACATTGTTAATATAAATACGGGGTAACATTTTTACTGTACTAGAACACTGGCCAGCTCTAGCTATATCGTTCTGTTTATGTTTTATCTTACTGGTCTTATTAGGATCAATATCCAGACTCTTCCGGATTTTTACACCAGATTTATGACGTTTTTTAATCACATTTGAAGCTGCATTTTAGACACATGATAAATTGCAAAGATTTTCATGGGTCATCAATTACACTCCACAGAGAGCCTGTGCCATTGACTTCTCCAATTATTAGGAGACAATACATCCCCTTTCTCAATAGCAAACTACAGTTTTATATTTTGTGATTAGTTGCATGGTGATTGAAACAAGACACAGATGCATCAAATTCAAGCCCGTATGTCGTTTTGATTTGATTTGGTGCATTTATTATGTAGAGAATGCACTGCAATATCTACAATATTCAATTAATGTATTACCTCTAAGGTATTATTAAAAATGTATCAGATATATTAAACCAAGTGTTTGCACAGGTGATTTTCATTTTAAATTACTCCCTTTTGGGCAACATTCTGAGTATGTCTACAGGAAGCAGATATTGCAATTAACACATTATAAGTAGCTATATTTTAATATTACATGGCGCTATATAAATAAATGGTGATGATGATGATGATGAATATATATTAGTTATTACATATTGTTACTGAATACAGTAGGGATATGTACAGCAGTTAGTAACTCACCAAGAGATTATCGATTATAATTTATGTTATCTATGGTCAGCTGCTGACTGGTTAAGTGGAGTTCTGCTGTAGCAATATTCAGCCTATGAGTTCACTAAGAACTAGTGCCATCAATGTACCATGAGACACCTGGGTGTATATTTACTAATCTGCGGGTTTGAAAAAGTGGAGATGTTGCCTATAGCAACGAATCAGATTCTAGCTGTCATTTTGTAGAATGTACTAAATAAATGACAACTAGAATCTGATTGGTTGCTATAGGCAATATCTCCACTTTTTCAAACCCGCAGTTTAGTAAATATACCGCCTGGAGGTAGGTTTACTAAAGCTTATAAAATGGAAAAGTAGAGGTGCTGCTTGTTGCAACCAATCAGATGCCTGCTACCACTTTGTAGAGTGTACTAGTTAAATGAAAGTCAGAATCTGATTGGTTGCTACAGACAACACTTCCACTTTTCCTTTTAAGAAGTAAATATACCAAATCCTTCAAACTCAGTTATCTCGCTAGATCTGAATTGATAGGCTGTGTATTTTTTCAGCCCACAATAATACCTGCCTGTGCTCTGTATATATTATGGGTTCACTATTACCCAAGAATTGGACATGGAAAGTTTTGTTCATGCCTATTTATGTTTTGTGAAGTACACAAAAAGTGGAAGAAAAAATAAGCAAGAAAAGCGTTTTATCTTTACTGTCATTTCTTCCAAATACTATGAATAGTACTTGAAAACAATTAGACATTCTATTTGACCACAGTGATTGTTTTACTCTGTTAATGTGCGGATTATTTAGAAGCCCAGTAAATAAATGCTCCGTTTTATGGGCTTGAAATGCAGCACTTTTTCGTTTCATTAAGAATGAAGAAAAAAGATCCTTTGGATTTTATCATGCAGTTTGGTTCTTTGGTTCCCTTTGGGGTATCTCATTTCATTCCACAAAGAGTACACAGAGCTGTGAACTGCAATCCAAACATCTATAATGCATAAACATTCTGCAGCGATTTCTCTTTCCAAAATCTGATACTACCCGGCAATATCACATAAGCAACACTTATACTGAAAAATGGAGGTAAACGCTGGCACAGATTTTCTTTCTATTCCCCTGCGCACCGGCATCCGGATTGTTTTTGATGTCTTCACTCATTAAAAAAACATTTTTTAAAAAAGCAGTGCTGGGTTCAGGTATACAAGATTGTTTGTGTGTGGGTATGTCAAGAGATCCACAACTAGAAGAAAAACAAAATTCTGACATGCAAGGTCCAACACGCAGTCTCTGCGGATTATACCCCATGGTATGAGATTATTTCTGAAGATTTCTTTTATATTCCTTTTTAAGTCTTTTGAGTCTTTGATATGTAAAAAAACCTAATTAAATCAGTTTTTTTTAAGATTAACTACATTATAGTTGCTATATTACTTACATTTTTAAAACAGCATGTTTTGTAGCTTTGTCACATAAAGCTGACGTCATTTTTCCAAGATATTCTCAAGTGTTTTGCTTAACCACTGAAGGCATGCTAGGTCAAATTAGATAGGGAAAGTTAAAAAAAAACCTCTAACCTCAACCCTTTTTGCAATAGTCGCTAGAGAAAATGTTGATTAACTTTACTGTTTAAATATGGATGCAAGTTATCATCATCAGATATTACTAATTACGCAGCGCTGTACAGAGAACTGACTCACATCAGTCCCTGCCCCATTGGGGCTTACAGTCTAAATTCCCTAACCCACACAGAGAGACAGGGCCAATTAACCTACTAGTATGTTCTTGGAATGTGGAAGGAAACTCACGCAAACACGTGGAGAACATACAAACTCCACACAGATAAAGCCATGATCGGGAATTGAACTCATGACCCCAGTGCTGTGAGGCAGAAGTGCTAACCACTAAGCCACCGTGCTGCCTAATGCCTTCTGTTTAGTAAGTGGTCATCTATGACCTTGGACAATTAATGTCCTGAGCCTTAAATAATATAAAGAACCTTTGGGGGACATTTTAGTTTTGGAAAAACGTACTTTTTTTTCTTGTCATTTTGACTGCAGTTTGGGAAACGTCAGATTTACTAAAGGCATCATCATTTTTTAAACAGCACAGTTTGTTTTTTTAGACCTAGGTCTAATAGTCAAGATAGGTGCATGCACTTTGAGCTATGTTGCCTGGACATTAAAATATAAATTAAATTAAAAATTGAAGAAATTAAATGAAAAGAAAACATCCATCCTCTTCTGCACCAGCCCATGGTGCTCAGCATCGTGCCCGATCCTAGAGGACGATACAAAAGATCGGGCCCCCGTACCTAGAGAGGCCTGACACAATATCAAATAGCACTGGGTCTCTCCTGGTTTCCCTGGCACTTGGGTAACAGAATCAATATATTAAAATATAGTGACCACATTGTTAAATAAATGATTCATATTGTTTCCCTTCTTAAATAAATGAATAATAAAGCTGCTGTTCTATTAATAAATAATATGCCCGTTACGTATAGAATTATTATAATTTGGCCCTGTTATTTCCACAGAGAGTGCCTCCATTAGTTTTCTGATTAATTTAGAATACTATTGTTGTCTTCATAAAAATATATTTGTCCCCATAGTTCATAAATAAAGATGTTTCCCTTATAAATACCTTACCTGTAAATTCTGCAGTTCTTGATCTGATGTATTCCATAGGTGGAATAAAATAAAATAAAAAAAACCTATTAGAAAGATGAACTGCTCAGAAGCTCTTCCAAATGAGTTAATGTACAATGAGTCCACCTACCTACTAGCCAGGCAGCCAATCAAGAGTGGTCTCCTATCCGTGATCGACTAGTAAGAGCAGGGGCCTTGTCATGCCCCCCCACCCTCCCCCCCCCACATTCTCCAGGTGCTACAGCCTGGAAAATATATTGAAGTAACTATAACTTTCCTCCATTATAGTTGAGCTACTAAACATTTCCATTCTATTCAGGGCATTTGTTTCTTCCTGCACGGTGCTCCCTCTACATTACAGATACATTCATTTAGTGTGCATAACAAATGGTATTTCTCCTACTGTGTATAGAAAGTTGAGAGAATATAAGAGCACAGATAATATCTGTACAGTTTGTGCATGTCACGCTTGAGATATATGAGGCAGACTCAGGAACAGCTATGTTTAGTGCTGTCACTTATTCCTCTCCGGCCGTTTTGTTATGACTTACAGTACGGCACAAGATTCCTCTGTGATACATTGTACATTCCATCTGCTTGAAATTCTTCTTTTATTGAGACCATCAATAGTTATAATTCATGTAAACTTTCGTAAATAAATAGCAATGTCATTTGCACTTTCATTTTTCAAAGCCGGTTAGCGTGCTTGTTATCTTGGTACAGATATTTTCTGGGTGAATTAGGACTCAATCAAAGTCATCTGAGCTGACACATTATTTTTTAAACTTTGTTTTATGGCAATATTTAACTTTGTCTGTTTTTATTATAGTATGAGTATTTATTTCCAGGAAACCAATTTGCATCAGTTGTATGAGTTTTATACATGAGTTAGGAAACCTTACTTGCACAAAATTGCAATTTAAAGGGTTCCTCCAGACTGGCACATCACTCGAAGTCTCTTTGGGATCCTTTGCCATTTATGTGATTCAGTGAATGTTTCAGTTTGTGTTAAACTGAGATTTGGCTCTACAATCCTGAAATATTGACACAATGAAGGAATAATAACAGACAAAGAGATATAGGACCTGAATCATTAAGGAGAGTAAAGCATAAAAAAAGGAGTAACTTTGCACCTGGGCAAAACCATGTTGCATTGGAGGGGAAAGTAAATGTAAAATGTGGGGACATATTTATGTTTGGGGTAGGGCATGTCCTAGATTACCTTTACATGTCAGTGTAAAAATAAAGCTATCAAGTATTTGTGTGCTAGATGAAAAAACACCCAGTATTTATCTTAGGTGCACAATAATAAACTAATCTACACCCCTTGTAACATGGTTTTGTCCAGGATCAAATGTACTTCTTTTTTTGTCTTACTTTCCTTAATGACTCAGGCCCATAAAGATATTATTCTTAAGTCTACAGGAACCAGTGCATGAAGACCCAGGCATAAAGGCATGTTTCTAGACCTCCATGCAGACCAATGGAGAGAGTTCAAAGTGTTCCTGACCATATCAGTTTTTATACAATATGCATTGGTGCATGGCAGCAGCACTATATAGTAAGGCTATTATAATGTTTGTTTCCTTCAAGGGCACAGGCTGTCTAGTAATACGTTTTGCTCCAATCATTGGCAGCACGGTGGCTAAGTGGATAGCACTTCTGTCTTACAGCACTGGGGTCATGAGTTCAATTCCCGACCATGGTCTTATCTGTGAGGAGTTTGTATGTTCTCCCCGTGTTTGCGTGGGTTTCCTCCCACACTCAAAAAACACACTGGTAGGTTAACTGGCTGCTAACAAATTGACCCTAGTCTGTGTGTGTGTTACGGAATTTACACTGTAAGCCCCAATGGGAGTTTTCTGTACAGCGCTGCGGAATTAGTGGTGCTATATAAATAAATGGTGATGATAATAATTTACTAGGTATAATTATATTGTGTCTTGAATTGCAAAATGCACTGCCCCCCATGTTTTCCTAGCTTTGCTATGGAACCTTACAATACTGACAATATAAAAGGATATTTTTATATATTAATGCCTATACAGTTTACAACGTAATATGTATGATACAGTCTTGAGTTATATATTGTGCCAGCCATTAACCAATCAGGAGCCTGCTGTCATGCCAGAGAACAGCAACTCTTTTCTCCTGCAACTCTCCAGCAGAGGTCCCCAGTACAAGTGATTAGGGAGCATAGTCACATCAAGCAAACAGAAGGTTCCTCCACTGACGTATTAGTTCTAAAAGAGGGAATGAGGAACATTTAGCAAATAAGAAGTATTGCAGAATTATGGGTGCTAGATAAATGGGACTTAAATGTTACAAATGGAGGTCCGGACCTACTAGGGGCTATTTCACACAGACCTACAACTATTGGGGTAATTTGTGAACAGCAAACGCTATAAACCCACAATGCCCTTCTATGCACACAAATTAGACTTGCTGCACTCCATGCACATTGGTACATGCCGACTTTCCAGTCTCTGAAGGGGAAAGGAGAAAATTAATCTGGGTTTAGTTTTGTGGGTTAGCGGGTACTTCAGACAATACACATGGTAGAACTGTAAATGCATCAATTCAAAGTTCATCCAGCTACAACTTTCCCACCACCCCATATATCTTTCCATTTTTCTACTAAAATACTGCTTCGTTAATTACATCTTAAATTAATCATGAGTGACAGGACCTCGGAACTGTATTTGAAATTTTTTACTATACTGGTAAAAGTACCCATACAAATGTGCTACTTTAAATTTATATATTTATATATATATTTATATCTCACACAAGACACCGAAAAAACCTTAATTCATGTTCACATCATCTCCCGCATCGACTATTGCAACTCCCTCCTTACTGGTCTTCCCAAAGTCAGACTTGAACCCATGCAATCTATTATGCACGCAGCGGCTAGATTGATTTTCCTTGCAAACCGTTCTTCCTCTGATGAACCACTCTGTCAGTCTCTACATTGGCTGCCTGTATTTAAAATAATCCAATATAAAATTCTTCTACTAACATACGAGGCCGTCAACAAAATTGCACCGACATACATTTCCTCACTTGTCTCAAAATATCTCGACACCTCCGTTCTGCACAAGATCTGCGTCTCTCTTCCACTCTCATCACATTCTCCCATTCTCAGTTACATGACTTTTTTCGGGCTACACCCACTTTGTGGAATTCCCTCTCTCGCACAGTAAGACTTTCCTCTAGTCTCCAAACCTTCAAGCGTTCTCTGAAAACCCACCTCTTCAGACAAGCTTATGATATTCCTCAACCACCATCTTAATCTCCCCTATTACCACCCTCTACACAGCTAACACAAGACAAAAACCCTCTGACCAACATTGGTACACACACAGCCCACTCAATACTTTTACCTTTGCATTCTAGTTGATCCAGTGTGTAATATGATGTAGCACATGCCCTTGTGTTTCAAACTCCCATTGTCCCACAGATTGTAAGCTTGCAAGCAGGGTTCTCTTACCTCTGTCTGTATGTATTACCCAGTATTGTTTTATTAATGTTTGTTCCCAATTGTAAAGCGCTGCAGAATTTGCTGGCGCTATATAAATAAATGATGATATATATATATATATATATATATATATATATATATATATATATGTGTGTGCAAATTTTCATGGTCTCCATTGTATAGAATATTTTGAATAGCTTCTGGCTCACAAGCGTAGAGAATATATGAGGATTTTTCCAAGAAAATCCTAGACAGAGCAAAAATATTATAGAGATAAAGCTACCTTGTATAATTATTATTATGTTCTCCATAATAGATACCACAAACAGGCAGACTGATATAAAACAAAACATAACCATACATAAAAACAAAACAGCATTGTGCAACAACAAATACCTTGCAATGCTAATATATCAAACTGTCTCACAAAAGTAAACGACTTGATAACAGCACTGTGCAAAACAAATTGGATTTTGGGGATTCTGGGTTCTTTGCACTAAAGAGACATTTTTTTTAAACAGCCTTATAAATTGAAGCTATGGAGTTGGGTCCTTCATTGTAATTAAGAATGAAGGTTTGAGACACGTGGCTTCTATTGACTTCCATACATGCGTCCAAGAAGCAGCCTAGCAAAATAATTTAATAGTTTCTAAATGTCATTAAAGCCTAGACATATTTGATGAATTAGACTTTTTTGTATGAGAATTACAGCGTAGTCTCATTTGCACGAGGTCATTCCCGTTTTGTGGAATGGCTAAACAGGCAGCATCGAAGCGAGGTAAACAAAATAATTGTACTGCCTTCTGCCACCTAGGTCCCTCCGGATTCTGTGCGTTAATAAGGTCTTGTTAAATCTGTTTGTACTCATTTGAGGATGAATACGATATTGCAAATAATCCCATAGGACTCCGTAGCTGAATGAACAATGACTACTTTTACAAGCTTAATATATTTTTTTTTTTTCAAACTTAAAATTAGAAAATTGCAATTTGGAAAAAAAAATTAAAAATAAGACCTGTGTGTGTATATCATTAGCACATTCACACCTCTGGTGCCTCCCAACGCTGTTATTGCTGCATTTCTTCATTAGTGTCTTGGCACATCTTGGGACTACATTTTCTGCCTGTCCCATATTTCTAGAAGGTTGATAACATGCGGAAAACTTCTGACCCAAGCATTTCTCATCTAAGGGCGCTGCCAAACACCAGAACGCGAATTTGACAGTGAAAATACATATAATTCAATGTATTTAAATAGCGTATATTATGCAACTATATATATATATATATATATATATATATATATATATATATATATATATATAGCTTTGTTACAATGTTTATATTGGTAGGACAGTAAAATGCCTTTCTGCCTTTCTATTCAATCACTCCATGTTTTTCAGTTGAATTCCAAATATGTTAATCTGGGAGAGTTCACAAAGGTGCATTACACATTACCCAGGTGGGACGAAAGACCATGTCAATGTCTATCTACCTATAGTTGTCAAATCCAATTTTTACATACATGAGCCTCGGGATTGATTCGAAATTACCCATGCTCCTGACATCTGAATGTAAGGGAAAATGTAATTTTCACATGAATGGCTCTTTCAAGATTTGATTATTACCAGACTTTATGAAAATTGTAGTACAATAGCCCATGCGCATGTTCCATGGTAATATTCAACCAATCAGGGAGCAGTATGTGGTCACTGGGGGTCAGAGATATGGAGGGAGCCCTACTCAGTGGCAAAGCGCCATTTCAACTCTGTAGGGAGGTTTAAGCAACCATAAGTGTGCATTTTATTTTCTATACAGCTATTGCAATTATTATGATGTGTTTGATGGCACATATTTGTATGGTTTGTCAAGCCTTTGCTGTGGGTATAAGGTTGGTCATGGGTCTGTTGTGCTATACAGTCCTGGGGCTTCTCTGCTTTACAATTCCTCCTGCATTAATTTAGTGGTTGGGCATAATGTCGTTCGCCTTATATATAGTTTTGATATGAAATACCTGCGTATGTAAAGCTGAATATTTTTATATTTGTCATGATGGTGATATAATTTGATTTGAAATATGTGTTGCTATGTGATGCAGATTATTGGGATATATCTGATGATTCAAGTAGATATTAAAAAAGGAAAATATTATACACAACCCGTGCATGATACTCATGCATTCTAGTCAAATCAAGCTACTTAAGGTGTTAAAAAGGTTCTTGTCATGCATTTGGGCCTAGCCCAGGCCTCCTCAGGGGAAGAGCGTTACTTCCCGATGCAAGCGCCCTTTTTTAACGTGGTTTTGTCCACATGTCACCACCTCATCATTTTTCTCCATCACCTCATCCTTCATCTTCGTCGCCACATCCTTCATCAAGCTACTTAAGGTGTTAAAAACTCCCCACTGTCACCCCCGGCAACCACCAACCACTCCCAACTGTCACTTCTCCTTCAAGAAATATATAGGTCAGTGTATAACTCTGCCCAGCAGGTGGCGCTGCAACTTGTGTTTTTTTTTCCACACACGCCACTAGGCATTTATATGGTAGATAGTCATATTAGTCAGAATGCAAGTCATTCACAGATGTATATACTGTGTATATTGTGTACTATACTGCTGCTTCTGTCAACAAATCAGTTTGTAATGCAAATAAATTGTGTTAACACAAAACAGGATATAAAAAATAAAAACATTATAAATAGAATATAAATTAGTGCAAATGTGTATACATGATATGCATACTAATGTAGGGACACAAACACCCCACGGTTACATGGTTTTATATGTTTTGTTTCAATATTTGTTTTACAGCTAGCAGCCACAAAAAAAAGCACATTTAGTACAACAGTAAACACAGCAGTTCATTAGTAAGAAAATATATTAGTAATTAATACCCTACATAACACTTGCAATATGCAATCAGATCTTATGTCAGAATAGATCACTGTGCTTTTTTGAGGTGTACAATCTACACGTGTCAGGATTCACGAGGCGCCATAATGTGTTTTCTTGCTGTGATCTCAAGAAAAATGACACTGACATGAACATCGGCAGAAACAATCCGTCTCATGTGATATTGGATATTGTTAGAGATATGCTGTTTCTGACAATTAAAGATTTTCGCTTATGTTCATATATGCTATACATTATATACAGTGTATATATAGGTTTATATATATATATATATATATATATATATATATATATATATATATATATATATACATAATCATTTCTATATACACAAAAACATATATACTCTATACTCTCCAAATACACAATTAATGCTGTTCTAAATACTTCTCTATATTAAAACCAGGGAATGTTAGTTCTACATATTGCAGTATATGTTAAGCCAACCAACTCACACCAAAGTCTTCCATATATATATATATATATATATATATATATATATATATATATATATATATATAATATATATAGGCCTAGCGGCGTGTGTTAGTGTGTGTGTGTGTATGGAAAAAACTATTTTCCCAGAAAGGGCTCATCCAATTGACCTGAAATTTGGCATACTGACATTATTTGACAAAAAAATTATGATAGTGAAGTCAGTTAACTTCCATCATCCCCCCTTCCCCCCATGGGAGAGGTAGTAAAGGCTAAATTTACGAGTTGAGGGCTCAAACTCTTGACCATGTGGGTATTTATTTACCAGAGCCTGTGTTTGGTCATGGACAATTGTATGTCGCATTTTCACGAGTATGGAGAAGCAGTGATGTGAAAGTGCAGGTTATGAATACTGCCCTTCAAGGAAGACTGATTGAGCACAGCGATAAGGTGTTTAGCAGAAACGTTGTGTATCGAGAGGTTTTAGAACAGTAAGGATGTGGTGATGAAGATGAATGATGAGGCGATGGAGAAGAATGATGAGGTGGTGACATGTGGACAAAACCACGTTAAAAAAGGGCGCTTACGTCGGGAAGTAACGCTCTTCCCCTGAGGAGGCCTGGCCTAGCCCCAAATGCATGACAAGAACCTTTTTAACACCTTAAGTAGCTTGATTTGACTAGATTGCATGAGTATCATGCACAGGTTAACTTGTGTATATATATATATATATATATATATATATATATATATATATATATATCACAGCACAAGAAGAAAAGGGGCGCCACACATAGTGTAATTCGTTTAAACAAGTGAACAAATATATGGATCCACTGCTAGAAAATGCCCGTGATAAACAAGGTTTTTCAAGAGGTGACCTCTTGAAAAAGTATTTTTTGCGTGATGCACCTTTGATGATAAGAAGAGGATCCTGCTGAACATCAGTCTTATGTCCATCAGTTAAGCTGTTATAATTCTCTCTTTTGGTACGGGCATTTTCTAGCAGTGGATCCATATATTTGTTCACTTGTTTAAAGGAATAACACTATGTGTGGCACCCCTTTTCTTCTTGTGTTTTGATCTCTAGGTGTGACACTCGCAGACAGGTGTCAATTGATTTGGGAGCTGCCTAAGTATATGTTTTTGTGTTACTTTCACAGTTTGATTACTAATAGCGCCTATAGAGCTTAAACCTTTTCTGTATATATATATATATATATATATATATATATATATATATATATACATATATATATATATATATATATATATATATATATATATATGTACTGATGTACTCATTTACTTGTCACATCTGGCAATTCTACTGTGTTTTACTTACAAATCATACCAAAACAAAGTAGTAACACATTGGGTCTCATTTAGAGTCGGATGCAAAGTCCATTTCAGGTGCATTGTGCACATTTCCACTGACGCGCATGCGCAGTAAGCATCAGTTCCGTCTGCTTTTCAGACGCACTGTACACTTGCGACAGCTTGCGTCTAAGTACGAGGGAAAGGGTGGAACACGGAGTTATGCAGATGTGACTGTGAATAATTTAGATATTATGGGCGTCTACCCAAAAATTAACCCTAGTCGGATCAAGACGCAGATGGAACACGCATCCAAAAATACTGAAAATGTTTGTCAAGAATTAGGTGGCACAAGTAGTTAGCTAGCTGCGGGAACTGGTCGCAGCTCAGTAGGGTATTGTGAGTGGGATGTAACAGGGGCTGCATGCCACTCGTAATACCCTACCAAGCTGCGGCACACTGCCACTCTTGCTCTTGCATGTACGTCTTAGATGCACATTGCGTCCGACTCTAAATGAAGCCCACTGTGTCCAAATGACATGAAAATATTTAACTTTTACCCACCTACATCACCCCATGAATGTGTATTGTAATATAAAGTATTATGTAAAACCTATGTTTAAAAGTTGGTTTACAAATTTCTAATTAGCAAAATAAAATTATCTAAACATCTTTTTAAATCTCTTTAATTTACACCCCCCCCCCAATGTATAGTTTAAACAAAATCAGGGTGCAGTTGGTCACTCTTCTTGACAACCATCAGCACAATTCACATCTAATTTGCCCCCGATTCTTAGGTCACACCCATGTTTGTGCCTTTGAATATCAATTCAGCTGCTAAAAATGGAACAGTTGTATGGTATGTTTTGGTGTCAAGATAATTGCTATTAAATTATGTTAAAATATGATTTTTTGCACAAATGTTTTGTGATGTGTAAAAATGTTTTAGTATACATCTTTTTAATATATTTTCCTCTTGTCTCCCATTCTCATTTTATTGCTAGCTCAAATTTGCTCAAAGTTCATTTAATATACACCCGCATATATGTATTGTAAGTGATTTGCATAGTGTTCCTTTAGCGCACGGGCACTTTAATGTACAGTACGTGTTCCTGTATTGCACATAATGACTATAATTAGATTGTAATTTGCAGTTGATTGAACTCATTTACTTCAGTTGTAGATTGACTGGCTCACTTTGTTTAAGCCCTTACTCTAAAATGTTCAGATCTTTTCAACTACAAATTATACCCTTTGGAAAGAGTATAATAAATCAATTTTTTTTCTATTTTTAAACATGCCTTTATTGATATTTCCATGAGTAACTGAAGCCATGATACAGCAGCCAAAATCTTATCTTACACATGGCATCTCTCCTGTTGTTGTTGTGCGTATAGCTCACTGCAAAAACATGGTATAAGACCAGTGTAAATCTACCCACGCACACACAGATCTGACTGTATCACCACCGCTGAGTAATCCCACTAGTGGAAATTTGCCCACAAATGCACATGGTCAGATTGCATTCATCTGGCTATTTAGGCGCAATGCCGCACCATTGGGTTGAAAAAGAACCTTCAAAGTGGCGATTGAAAAAGATCCACTATGAGGGGGTATTCAATTGTCAACGAGTTGTTTTTTTTGAGTGTGTTAAGTCATTTTAACGCTCATTTGCGAGCGGGATAACTTTACCCGCAATTCAATTCCATTTTTAATGCTATGTTTTTTTTCATCATTTGGTCCTCTCGCGCTCCAGTAGAAGGTCTATTGAAAGTATAGGGTGTGCGAGAGGCAGCCTCGTTAAAAGTTATTCAATTGATTTTTAACGCGGCGGGTAAAACGAAAATATGCTGTTTTTTCTCGCAACTCCTTGAGGTGTGTTAAAAATAAAAAACCTCTAAAAAGTATTTGAAATCATGTAAAAGTGCTGAAAAAAAGTTAAACTTATGTTTATCACTAATGCCTAACTTGTGTAAGTTGATTTTCTTGTGAAAAAATATTGAGATAAAAATAAATAAAAATAAAATAAAAAATAAAATCACTAATTAATTATATTTATGTATGTTTGTGGTACAAATATGAATGTAGTAATGTGTTTTGTGCATGGTATAGATGATTGTATGGTTAAAAATAGTTCAATAAAAAAATGCTAAAAGAAAGTACTGTAATGTAGATATTATCAATGTATAATGCAATCTAATGTATAGAAATGTATGTAAAACGTTTTAATTGTGTTATACATGACAGCATTAAAACTCCCCTTCACTCCCCTAAAATCTCGCAAACACAATTTTTAACTCGCGGGGGCAGCGTTCCCTCTTTTTCAATTGAATTGCACGAGTTTTCCCGCTGGGCTAACTCAAAACGGTCGCTATTGCCGACAAAAACCCAGGGGAGATTTTTTTTTTAAAACGGTGGCTAAAAATAAAATCTCGCTAACAATTGAATACCCCCCCTGAGAGTTGCTTTGGAGTCCACCCTCGGTACCATTGTTGGTCAAAGCAACCAAATACAATCACATCGTGGGTGCCAAAATAACTGTCGACATTTAAAATTCCCACAAAGTTATACTTAATAGTAGTACGAAACAGAGGGAAAAAAAATAAAGAAAAAATATAAATACTGTTTTTAGTGAATTGACAGGCGTGTACACATCTTAATAGACTTTTAGATACATGATCGTAAAACTAAACTATACACAGATACAAACAGATGTCATACTGTTTAAATGATACATTTTGAAGCAAAACAGGCACTTCCGGAGCCCATGGAGATTTTTATTCATACAAATGTACACTATTTATCAGACAGAAATAATGGATACTCTAGAAGGAAAGACAAACAAGATATTTAGTTAGTCATAAAAAGGCACAATTAAGAGTTTTGCTTATGCAATTAGAGTTCATGGATTCTACTAGATGAGAAGAGTGGAATTGTAGCGAAATGCAACATTCCACCAACACAATTTTGGAGTTCCGCTTTGTGTCACCGTTCTGCAGAATGCCCTGCCGCAGTGTCCTTGTACATATGCATGTTGCTGAATTTATGAATAGAGCAGAGATAACCATCAATTGCTAATGCTGTGTGATTAGGTTTGGGTAGGACTAGGAGACAACCAATTTGCAACCAAATGCGCAATGATGTAAATATTCTGTGGAATAGTTTTTTGAAAAAATTTTGTTCATATCTAGGTGATTCCTTCTCTATGAGCTCAAATATTTATATTTTTAAGCTCAACTTTTGAAAATGATAATATTACTGATTGTACAGTATATTATATAAAACAGAATTATGTATTACATAGAAGGGTGTTGTCCATGTTACAAGTACTATACACACCTGGGAACTTGATGACTGTGGAAAGCTGGGGACCAAAGTTAGTTCCTGAAGGACCTCCAGAAATCATCCTGGCCAATTGGACAGGGCTGCATTATAAGACAAAGGAACGTATTTTTATTAAATCGTGTTTTGTCCTGTTTCATTTGCAGTTTGATTATCTTGAAACTAGCCAGGGCAAAAAAAATATAGTGCTAATTAAATTAATATTGTGTAGTGTTGTTGTATAGAGAAATATGTGGTACGTTACTATTGATGTGATGCTTTTTATAGTTTATAGTGTAAGCTTACGGTGGTAGCATTTTGCAGCTATCATAACAAGTCTATCAGATTGAAACCCATGGCTAATGTTAGGACTGTTAAATTCTGTGTTAATTATAAAATAACAGATATCTCACCGCTGCTTTTCACAGGGTGTAATCACAACACTTATAAGACACATTTTTAAAAACTAATCAGAAATTTCCAGATTTGGTTTGGCCGAGTGTTGCCGTTTAATGGTATACTTAAGCGACAAACATTATTATTCCTCATTATTTGCAAAACACCGATGTATACAACACTGCACAGACAATTCAGTGAAAGAGAAGGACAACCCTGCTCGCAAGAGCTTACAATCTAGTGGAGGTGGCCGAATAAATCAAAAGGAACTTTTGTGCTTATTTTGTTGTGTTCCTTTAACTTCTTTCCCCATAGCAAAGAAAGTAAGGCGCTAGCCTTTCTGTGTGTAGCCACTAGACTTTTATTTTAGGGTGGGGTGATTTTACATAACCACGCCCCTTCTTTAATCTGATTGGTTGGTCCAGGTTTACCCCGCCCCTTTCCCCGGTGATCGGACCTCTCCAACGCAATTTAATGGGATGAAGATTGTTGCTGGGGGAGGGGAGCAATTGCACCGATCTCCCCTCTCTAGATCTTCCAGTGGGTGCATATGTTCTTACCAAGTAGTCCCACTTGTCTACAAATGTTTGTCATGTGCTTACACATGTCTGTAAGGGCTCATTCAGACGAATTAGCACATCTGCTGTTCACACAAGCAGCGGTATAAAGGTCAGTCTGGAGCACTGGACTACTGTTCCTGCTTAGTTTTGACGCATTTTTCTCTAAACCGTAGATTACTGTAGACATGTGAAGAGCTGAGATTTCCATGCACCTGCACCAATGATCCTGATGCCTGTAACACTGGCACAGACGTTTATCCATGTACTGTTCTATTTGGAGTGCGGCCTTACCATATACTCTGCATAAGCTCCTGTGGGTGAACCCTAAATCTTAAGTGTTAGGGCTTAGCAAAAAAAGTGGATTCATACCTCCCAAAATTCTAAATTTTGGTAGGTATGCTTAAATAAATAATGAACCTATTTGTAAGTAAACAGTCATCTTGCAATAAAGCTAACAGACTGACCCCCCCACCTAGCCCCGAATCTGATTGAAGTACCCCTGTAAGTACTCGCACCACACCATGAGACCCAGCAATGGCACTGCATGTAGCTATTGGGTCAGTACAACAAGTATTGAAATAACTGTACAACAGTATTACCTTGGCTTATATTAGTCTCTATACAGTATAGCAGTAAGGCTCTTATTACTGTGCAATATACACATTTACCCTGAAATGTTATATTCCAGGGAAATTATCCCTGGAACATAATATGCTACAAATGATTCCAAAGTATAACATTGTCTTGATTATACCCATTAGAAATCAATTCACAATTGATTATTTTTGTAAGTTTATATAAATTGCATTGAAAAGATATATATATATATATATATATATATATATATATATATATATATATATATATATAAATGAAACCTATGTTTGTGTTTAAACATAAAATGCAAGCAAGAGAAATTATAATAATACAATACTAGTTAAAAAAAAGCCCATCAAAATGCTGGAAAAAAATAATAGTGTTTTTTGAATGTTCAGCCTGTCCTTTCATTAAGAGCTCAATAACTGGGGCAGACCTTATTATTTTCTCTGTGATGAGCAATTTGCATGGTGATGACAATTACGTTCACGTTCTCTTTGGTCATCAGTCATAGTTTGTCTTCAGGCTTTACCCCGCTCCGCCCTTTGTCTTTTTGCTGCTTTGTGCTGTGCAGTTACTCCCACAGCAGACATTTGGCTTTTAGGTGGCATCACAGTTACACTTTGTTGCTTAAATTAATTAGTCTATTCCTATTAATTTTATACTACTTAAACGAATGGATAGAAAATCCAGTCAATTTGGAATAGCAAAGGTCGTTATAAATGGTAACTACCACACATGGCAACTAAATGGACCAAACAAAATAAGCCCAAGAAATTAGGAAAATCTAGTCAGTAGAAATAGTCAAGTACACAAAAGAGTCAAACATTTTGCCAAATTTGTTTGTGTGTTTTGTGTATATATTTATAGAGGTGAGGAGCAGTGTTAGCCTTATATATATATATATATATATATATATATATATATATATATATATATATATATGACTTTAAAAGTAATTTCGTTAGTTAAAACATAAAAAATATAGAAATATATCTTCTGGATGTACATGAAATTGATATGTTCTGTATCTAAACATGACATTTGATATAGACACAGATAATTGTGTTACCACTGCACAGACCACACAAAAATATTATCTGACACTAATTGGTATAATCCTAAAACATGAAGGTGTCTGGTTACTAAATTGTGCCCAGACAAACACTTTATTACAGGAACACTATGTCTTTTTGTATGTTATTTAGTTTTTTATGTGTTAAATCTTGCTATATCATTTACTAAAGGTCGGGGAGGGGGGATCCTTTATCAGAGGTGCATTCCATGTGTTACTATTTTTGGAAGTGTGGCATCTTAGTGCACACGCCCTTTTTGTTATTTTGTATTTTTTCCTGTTTCTTAGTGCTGCAGATATTTATTTTCTACTTCACGTCTCAGATGTGTTTCACATTTTTTTATAAACAGAAAGTAAACCCGTGTGGCAGGAATATTTCTGAGCCCATTAAAGTCATCCTATACTTCTTTCTCGATCCTAAATACTATAATGGGGTATTATCTATAATCAGTCTGGTCCTATTTAGGTCTCACAATCTTGGAGCCCTGATGTTAGGAAAGTCTTCAACCATGATATCTCAGTAATCGTTCATTCTGCTTTTGCTGCGGACAGAAGAATTTTAGATTTCTTCTCCTGCTGACACCTTTATTGCGAAGGGCACTGATTGGTCGACAGCCAACCAGTCAGCTGCCCTTGACACCAGACTGAAACTTATGAATAGACAGTCACTCTCAACATCTTCCTAACTATCTTCTAAAATATTGCTGTTTAGGGTAGAAAGCATAACATTAAATATTTAATATAGGTGGCCATTTCTTTTAAATATGTCATTTGTTGTTAAATCAGGACAAATTTGAGCATGGTCATAAATAAATATATATATTTGGAATACAATACCTGGGGAAGGAGGTTACAAACAAAGGGCCTGATTCATTAAGGATCTTAACTTGAGAAACTTCTTATTTCAGTCTCCTGGACAAAACCATGTTACAATGCAAGGGGTGCAAATTAGTATTCTGTTTTGCACATAAGTTAAATCCTGCCTGTTTTTTTCATGTAGCTCACAAATATCAACTTTAAATTTCAGTGTACAAATAAGCTTTTAAGTATTTGTGTGCTACATGAAAAACAGTCAGTATTTAACTTATGTGCAAATCAGAATACTAATTTGCACCCCTTGGATTGTAACATGGTTTTGTCCAGGAGACTGAAATAAGAAGTTTCTCAAGAAACTCAATGAATCAGGCCCAAGGTTCATACGAACAATAACACACAGCATTCAATCAAACATTAACTAGTGTTAGACAATTAAATACAAATATCTGGTTGCTAAGGGTTACTTTAAATCTGCATTTTGTTGGTAAGTATCCTCTTATTTGTCAATAATATTTATCCATGGGTTTTAGTTGCTAAGCACTGAATGTTGCACTCAACCATGCAAATGTTAGATGGGGTTATTATTATTTTATTCTGCATCCGTTGCAATTTTTCCATTATGCTGCTAGACAGGAATATAAAGTATTTGCCATAGCAAAATGAGAACCCTACGTTTATTTCTCGTGCTTGCATAGAACGAGAGCCGGACAATTGTACAGATACATTTCCTGGGGGGTATAATTGTCTGTTGTTCCATGGTAGGTGGACTAGCGCAGGAACAAAAACAGATCTCGATAATCCACAGAGCTTAATGCCTCCTTCACACTATATCTAATATCATATTATTTTTATCTTTTTTTCCCCCAGCACAGACATGATTGAAATTTTAATGAAGAAATAAAAAAGATATTGTGAAAACCGCCAGGGAACAGGGAGAGAGGAAAATGCTGGCACAATACAAGTGATCTAAGTCATTCTAAGAAATCTGCCACAAATCACTTTATCAAGGAAAAAAAAAAGATTTCAGTTTTGTGCTATAAATAAAGAAAGTATAAAAACTATTGGAGAAAATGGGGGAACTGACATAATGCTGAATAGATATGACCATTCCAAGAACAAAAGACAAGAGAAAGGAAAAAGATAAAGAACTAGGTTTGACATATAACAACTTTCAACAACTTACCTAGAACAGTTATTTTAGAAATTCCGATCCACTAAATTCACCTTCATTCCATTTGTTTTATCAATGGATCTTGCACTTATTACTTTTAATTTGGATGTACTTAGAAATGTTATTCCTCCTTCCAGTTGGAGGGTCATCCATTAATTACATTTTGTTAGCCTTTCAAATCCAAATTTTGCTGGTGAGCATACATTACGATATTTTGAGGTTGATTGAGCCACACCGTTTCCTGTCCTCTATGTGTGGCTATTGTACTTTATATACCAGCCATATCCTCACAAAACCTTATTCGGAGATCCAGAAAGTTGCAAAAAACAGAAAAATAAAAATGATTGCTGCTATATTTATAAGATCTACACAGCTTATTGAGATGAGCGTTTTGCTTTTAAATTTTTACGTTTTAGGCATCTCTAAATTACAGAAAACCCTTATCAAGAAATCCGTTCCAAATATTCCAGATAACATACCCCATGAAGTAAATTTATCAAACTGCTGGTTTTAAAAAGTGGAGATGTTGCCTATAGCAACCAATTCTAGCTGTCATTTTGTAGAATGTTCTAAATAAATTATAACAACAATCTGATTGGTTGCTATAGGCAACATCTCCACTTTTTAAAAACCCACAGCTTGATAAATTTACCCCCATATCTTTACTGGGTATATACTTTTGTCATGGTCCTACCACTTAAGGTTGGCGCAAGCCCTGGGTATGCCCTAGATGGTGCTCCCTCCCCAACTTGGAAGCAGAGCCCCATCCCTAGGCATCGCTCCGCTGCCCTTTCCATTTCTTACCTTGGCAAGTGGGATGTGGGAACGGCAACCTTGGCTCCTCAGATTGGTAGTGTGGCGCATTATAGCCAAGCGCCATACTCCCAGCGTAACACTGACATGGAGGAGAAGCAGCCAGCAGCTTCATATGTAAGAAGCTGCTGGCTGCTTCTCATTCATGTCATTGGCTGGTGTGGGGGCACCGCAAAGGGATTAAAAACACTGGATGAGTGATATTATGTCACTCAGTCAACGTTTTAGTTGCCTCCTTACCATTGGTGCCCTAGTCAACTGCCTAAATTCGCCTAACGGTAGTGCAGACACTGCTACCACTAGACAAAAACTTTAATAAACAACTATATTAATAACAGTTGTTTATTCCTTCCTTGTGTTCCCACTGACATCACAAGATCAATGAACTGTTCTCTGACCCATTTCATTATTCTGCACCTCTTCCGCCATCTATGGATTGATTTAGTCTGACATTCTACCTCATTTACTAAAAAGGTAATTTTATACATAAAATATTTTTTTCCGTCTATATATCTAACCACTGGCTACCATGCTTCTACTTCAACCAAATGTAAGTGTCACAATAGTAATGAATAGCACTTGACAGCTGTCATGGAATCAGTCATTTTCTTTGGCTCGTCCAATATTTATGAGAAAGCAGCCTACGCATTTACTAGGTATCAGTGACATAGTTGAGTCACTTCACGACCAAGTACTCATGAGAGATTGGTCCCTAGAGAATAAATAGGCTGTATTCTCATAAATATCTGTTTACTTCACTATAGGGCTGCTTCCACTTTGTGTAGGGGACATGTGTACTTTAGACCGATCTTTAGATCTTAAATCCAATCATTGCATTCAACAGTAATTGGTTGGGGAGACACTTGAAATGACTATAGTGGGTGTCACGTGACTGTATGAAAGTTGTGTAACCAATCACATGCTGCTGTCTCCAGGTGATATCCAATAACATGCTACCTTCTTTAGCCTACACAGTTCATTGCTCAAAATTAAAATACTGTAATTGGATTTAACACTTTGGAGAGGTCCAACCACTTACACTACTTACACTGCAATTTTCAAAAACCTACACTAACTTGCCTTTTGTCTCGCTTGATTGTAATGTTAAAAAATATAAAACACAAATTATGTACACACACTATATACAAATAAGAACACTTTTGAAACATATTTTTGATCCCCAATCCCTATCTACTTACCTATTAATTAATTTACGCATTTACCGTCCTACTTATAGAGCAATAAGCAAACATTGTTTGTATACAAGAAGAATTTGGCTAATGCATTTATACTGTGCTCAATGCAAACACACACACAATTACATACATATCTGTATTCTGTTATTGCAAAATAAATTTTGTCAAGCTCAATGACTTGGAAAAGCAGTTTATCTCAGCCAAAAAACATGGCCCTGTTGTCAGTAATCCATGCTGTATCCAATAAGATAGTGGCACATTGTAAAGTGTTAGCCTTCACAGCCTAACATGTTGAAGATAAGCCAGCAAACATTATCGTGAAAGACACCGTCAGAGAGATCAGTGAAGGAATTTGGAACAGAATGGTTTTATAAAGGAATTACACTGGTCTTCCTGTTTGATTAATTCTCTCTCCCACATACTGTCGATAAAGTATTTTCCTTTACTTAATATTTCTGTTTGGTTTGTACAAATATTCCATTCTGTCATTCTGTAATGTTTGCCCCAACTGTTATTATATTTATATATTGCAGCAAATCACATTCAATAAGTTAAAACATTTAACTTAGTGTTAACTATCTACAGGTGTAATACACAACGTAACTGTTC
Source organism: Mixophyes fleayi (assembly GCF_038048845.1). NCBI lineage: Eukaryota > Metazoa > Chordata > Amphibia > Anura > Limnodynastidae > Mixophyes > Mixophyes fleayi. Next base: position 316,831,897 of record NC_134404.1, read on the forward strand.
CACAATTATTTTTCCATTATCATATTGTTATAATTTTTTTATAAGAATATAAACAGCATAGACAAGCCAAAAGCAGTGGTGATTTCACCTTGTTATACTTTAAGGATATTTTTTTAAAAATTTAAAATTGCAGACGCGTAGCGCTAAGCACATTTGCTTTTTGTGTTGTTGTGCGCTCATGGCTTAACACATGAAAATGGTAATTATGGATGGGAAAAGCTCAGTTGATTGGGAATTCCTTGTTGAATACATGTTTGACATATTAATTCCCCTCATATGCAAAACTGAGATATCATGGTACAGAATGTGATATCTAAAAGAGCTGCAAGAATCGGAAAGTGTACATTTAGGGAAGGGTGTACACTAAGGTTAGGTACACACTGAAGAATTTTCAGACCAATCTGTTATCTACAATGATTGTACATATGACTGCAGGTCCCATCGGTCAGACGATTCATGTATACATACAACACACGATTTACCTTCCGATCTGTGCTCTTCATCTGGTCATTTAGTCATTTAGAGAATGACAGCACAATAGTCACTAATTCATTCATTCCTGGTACACTGATTAAAACCACCTTGTCATAGCTATCCGCATGTCCTTATGAATTTCCTTAGCTTCTGTGACTCTAAAACGAAATATTCAGTCTCAGAACGAACAAACAAATTATTCCATCTACAGCACTCTCTACATTTAGTCACCGGGACATGTTCATTGCTGGCATTGGCAGAAAGGACCATGGGGTATATTTACTAAATTGCGGGTTTGAAAAAGTGAAGCTGTTGCCTATAGCAACCAATCGGATTCTAGTTAGCATTTATTTAGTGCATTCTACAAAATGCTAACTAGAATCTGATTGGTTGCTATAGGCATACACACTACAAGATCGGAAGGTGATTTGAACGCAATTATTAAACAGTACGACCAACCAAATGAAATGACAATCGATAGTTTGGGACGACTGTCCTTCATTGTGTGACACTAACGAGATCAGTCGTTTATTGGGTGATTGTCCTGATAATCATCTAAAAAAACCTCCAAGGGCGGATCTAGAGAATACTTCTACCCGGGGCGATTTAGGGGGGGCGATTTAGGCCCCGCCCCGTTTTTGACATCTGAGGCTGCCGGCGGCTGCATACTATGTGCAGATCTGTTCAGCAGTGACAGGTAGGGACAGTGTGCTGCCCGGATGCTCTGATTGTGTTTAAAACACAATCAGAGCAGCCGGGCAGCACACTGTCCCTGCCTGTCACTGCCGAGCGGACCTGCACAGACTGTGCAGCCGCCGGCAGCAAGCCACTGCTAGGGGGAGCGATCGCCCCCCCCTGGATCCACCACTGACCTAGCCTTCTTCTGTACAGCCTGCTTAGCCCTGTAAATCTACTTATCATAATCATCATCATCATTTATTTATATAGCGCCACTAGTTCCGCAGTGCTATACAGAGAACTCACATCAGTATCTGCCCCATTGTAGCTTACAGTCTAAATTCCCTAACATACACACACACACACAGACAGAAACACAGACTAGAGTCAATTTGATAGCAGCCAATTAACCTACTAGTATGTTTTTGGAGTGTGGGAGGAAACCGGAGCACCTGGAGGAAACCCAAATAAACAAGGGGAGAACATACAAACTCCACACAGATAAGGCCATGGTCAGGAATCGAACTCATGACCCCAGTGCTGTGAGGCAGAGGTGCTAACCACTAAGCCACCGTGCTGCCCATATACAAACATACAACGCACCACAGTCCCACAAATAGTTGATCATGGTGTTTACACAGAGGAACTAAAAGGGTAAAATATGCCCATCTGTTTGTTTTGTTTCCCTGGCTTAAAAAAAAAGTACAACGGAAAAAAACAGATTAAACTGTGCAGGTCTATCCCCTCTAGATAGCCTATTGAACGTATGTTACTAAATGGCACGGAGGATTTTACATTGAGGAAATCAGAGATTAATAAACAGACATCATCGTGATTTAGTGGTCTGTGCTCTTTAGTTTCCTTGCTGTTCTGCTTCACATAGGTCAAGAAACATCACTAACAGAAAAAAGATGTTAGCACAAAGAGCACATAATAGATGCTGACTGAGTCAGTAAGAAAAAAGCAGTAGAACAGGTTATATGACCCAGAAAATAAATACAATGCAGCAGGGCAATGCATCAGCTAAAATCTTATGGCATGTTTTTTTCAATATCCTGCCTCGGTATGGGTTGCATTATAAAATGTTTGGTTTATAGGATTGAAATATATTGCACTCACCCTGGTACAGCATGATATTAAGGGACACGTAAGAAAGAATTCATTTTATAAATATAGCTATGTGGGTTAATAAGAGGTTGTATGATATAAAAATGTACTTGAACTATTTTGCATTGATACAATACTATCTTGGCTTTTCAACAAAATATTCATATACTGTATAAATGCAAACTCCTATAAATTCTACATGCAACTTATATGCATGGAAAATGCACCTTCTACTATGAATAGTAGATTATTAAAAAGTCATTACTACCACCTAGTAAGCTTAGAAACATAGAATTTGATGGCAGATAAGAACTGCTTGGCCCATCTAGTCTGCCCAATTTTTAACCTATGGTATCCTCTAACTCCTTTTAATCCTTATTTCTTTTTAAGGATATCCTTTTGTCTATCCCAAGCATGTTTAAATTGCTCTACTGTATTTGCATCAACCACCTCTGATGGGAGGCTATTCCACTACCCTTTCTGGGAAGTATTATTCCTCAAATTTCTTCTAAACCTTCCAGTCTCAGAGCATGTCCTCGCCTTCTAATACTTCTCTTCCCTTGAAGAATGTTTCCCTCCTGTACCTTGTTAGAACCCTTGATATATTTGAAAGTTTCTATCATGTCCCCCCATTCTCTTCTCTGCTCCAAAATATACATATTAAGATCTTTTTGTCTATCTGGATAAGTTTTGTGCTGTAAGACATGCACCATGATGTAGGCCATGCACCATTTTAGTTACGCTTCTTTGTACAGTCTCTAATGTATTTATATCCTTCTGGAGATATGATCTCCAGAACTAAACACAGTATTCTAGATGAGGAAGTACCAATGACTTATACAGTGGCATTATTATTTCACTTTAGTCTTTTAGTAAAAGACTACAAGCTGGAGCCCTGGGGGTGCTTCATTCCTACTTTCCTCTTATAGCCCCTGCCAAAAACTGGGAAGACCGACCCACAGACCCCTCCTCCCCACCCACAGCACCCTCCTCCCCACCACCACTATGACCACCAACGTCATTTATAGTTGGTTATATTGAATTGACAGATTTGTAAACCACACATGCATGCAACTTATTAAAATCTTTCACCTTGGCGCTAGTGCAGTATTTACGATTACATGGACATATAACAGCAACAGGCCACAGGAATCATTTTTATCCAGTCATAGATGGCTTATAGTACTCTTATTTCAAAGTATGAATGTGCCTTATTCCTTACATGAGTACTAGTTTGACAAATAAATAAAACAATTTAGTATAGTTAGCTTTGCTACTATTAATATTATAGTACATTATGATTGACTATACTTACTCTTTTCTACTGATCTAAAAAGGAAAAGGGGAAGTGTTGCCAAAAGCAACCAATCAGATTACAGCTGTTATTTTTAGAATGTAGAAGATAAATAATGGAATCTGGTTGCCATGGGTAACGCCTACACTTTTCCTTTTTAGAAGTAAACTACGTTTATGCTTAATTGTTTACATTATTATATCGTGACTTTTTATCCTGCTGATTTTGTTTGGTCCATAACACAGTATAAGTAACTAATATTTATATTCCAGGTAGCGATTTATTTAAATCCCTTACTGTTAGCTATTGAATGTTGTTAAGCTAATTACTATTGTTAGATGGTTAGTGAATAGACCAAAAATGCATGTTTCCTAGGAGCTTTCTGCCTGGAAAAAAATATGATAAAACGTACAATATTCTGTTGAAGGTGGCTGTGCCTCTGTAATTTTCAATTTTTGACGCCTGGGTAGTTCCTTTTATATGATAACAGCCGTTTCACCATCTCTTTTACAACATGTACATGGTGGGTTTTCAACTGAATGTTAATCCAACTGATCCATGAATACACCAGGAAAAATAAATAAGAGAGAAAAGCAATATCAGTTATCATTTTCCAGGTGGGGTGCAAGATCCAAAGAGGAGCTTTGAAGTATTATGTTTGTTTTCTGGGGATTTTGTTGCTGTTCTTTGTGGAGGAAGCAGCTGGGGCACCGTATTACATAATGTAATGGTGAATCGTGCCGCGTTCCACAATTGTACGCTGCTGTGAGCCTTTCACTGCCGTACTCACGACGTGTTGCTGCGTGCAGAAGCTCTCCGGAGATTTGCTTCATCCTAGGATAGTAACGATGGCAAGTGGGGATGTGTCAGAAAGGGTTTCATCAGAACACTTTGAAGCGCGTTTGTTTATTTAGTCTCCATTAGAGGAACAACAACACGTCGGAAAAGTACAGTGTAAAAGTTGGAAGCGACTTGGGGACTTCATATGTTCTGCGCTGATGAAATGTGCTCTGTGCTTTGCTAAAGACAATCGTGGTTGTAGCATTCCTGCCCTGTGTATCCTTGATTGCACATATTTCATATTGCATTATCGACCTTCATAAGGACAGGTTGTTTTAAAGTTAAACTAAAAATAACAATTCTTTTTCCTCTACGGCAGAACGGGATGAACTGCTTTGATTTACCTTTGTTTTCATTTCCGTTGTCCAAACAACGTTGGGAATAATTTATGACACTGTTTTGCTATAGTTCGGCTTGCTTCCATAGTCGCTGATAAATGGGGACAAACTGTCTTGTTAGCACCTCTACGCTACAGCAGACCTTTTACAAATATTCAGCACAGTTCAATTATATGTAAAATGCACTCTAGGGCGTGTCTGAGAGTTGCACATTAGTCCATTATGGTGATGTAAAGATTAGAGATGCTCACTGTCCCCCGTGAACTGCTTTTGGTTATGGTTTGGGATCTGGATTAGCTTCATGTTTTGGTTTTGGTTTTGGCAAAACCACCCTCATGTGTTTTGGTTTTGGATTTTTTTACAGAAAAACCTAAAATATGCTAAAATCACATAATTTTACTCTTTTTTTGGTTTCTACATTATTATTAACCTCACTAACACTAATTTCAAGTCATTTGCAGTCAATTTTGACCACCTCACAGGTCACAATATTATTTTCATACACTTTGAAACAAAGACTGCAGCAACCTGGCTGGATGCTAAGCGACAGAGCAATGACACAAACACACGGCAGTTCTTAGCACATCTAGGACACATTGGCACACAGCGGTGGCAGAAAAGATACATGGGGGTCCGCCCTCCTTCCCACCCTCCGTGATGTTGGATCTTTAAAAGGAGTTCTAAACTCCCGAGATCCGACGACGCCACAATGACGTTTTGCTTCATTTTCAATTCCGAGGGTGCGCGAGAGTACCGAGCCGGTTCCCTAAGTTCGGTTGTGTTCGGTTCTCGAGGAACCGAGCCTGAACATCTCTAGTAAAGATGCGTCTTGGTGCAAAATTGACCCAGTGAAGTTGCAACCATAGAGTTGCACATATCTTGCATTTGTGGCCCGTTGCGATTGGAGAGATGGATCAGGGGCATTACCGTACAAATGAAGCACAGAGCAATACGTGTAGACACATGTTAAGCACTTTTCTCTTTGAGAGGCATCTTATTTCGAATCACATGGATGCTGAAACATATTATCTACGAGACATAAACTTTGTACGTATGTAAACCCTGTGCAAGATTTGAAGTTGATGACGATGGTTTTCCCATCTTTGCTCTGGATGCATCTTTACAGTACCTTTAAGGTCACACTTATCTTAAGAATCATGCATCGCAAAACAAAAATATGGATGAGCAAGTATGTAGGAGCATCTTTGCTCATAATGAAATGGGCCCTCTTTGTGTTCACTCTGCTGCACTATCTGGTGAAGATTTCAGTACGGTATTAACCAGAGTGCGCGAGGGAGCACACTGCTCCAGGCTCTCTCTGCACTTCCATGTTAGCTGAATCTCCTTCCACCTCCCTTACACCCCTTCCCACATTTCCAATCAGGCCCACAATCCTGCAAAAACAGGGGCAGCAACATAAGTATTGTTCTTAGTCTAATGTAAGTTAGGATCATTTATTTAAAAAAAAAAACACACAAAAAATAAATAAATACAGATCACTCTGCCTATGGACATTTGTTTATTTTATTTCCGTTTTGGCTAATCATTTTTAATGCAACAATATATCCTCTTTACAGAGCTGTTTTCATTTAATCAGTTATTCGTTGTATACACAAAAATCTATCATGCGGAAATATGTTAGCATTTTAAGTAGCTATAAGATGGTAAGCAGGTCAGCCTCTTTGTATGGTATTCTACAAAGAGCTCTCCAATGTGTAAGAGGTTCCAAACATGACCTTTTCAATAAAGATTTGCATTTTAAACACTTAAAAGCTAGACAGTAGGGAGCTTGATTATATCTACAAGACATAAAACCATCAAAACTATTGCACCTTTTAATGTGGGTAATTTTAAATGGTAAATGTAATGAAAGAGGGAAATTCAATTAATCAAGAGGAGTTTGCAGTATATTGCAAAGCAGCTGTTTGATTGTCCGCTGAGATATTTAAATGCATTTAAAGAACGAAAATTATCTCTGTTCTAGAAGAGATAAACACATTATTATTCCCATTTTATATCTTACAAGTGATACATCTTGTGATAGACTGTCCATTTACATGAATAATGAGTAATACTATATACACCATGTTAATAATGTGTGGGTGTAGCACACTCTCCATACCCCGATAATGCCATATCTTTTCATTGCTAATTCCAGAGAAAGTGACAGAGTAAAAGATAGAAGACCAAAGAGAGAGAGTGAGTGAGAGAGGAAGAGATAGAAAGTGAGTGTGAGAGAGAGAAAGAAAGAAAGAAAGAGATAATGAGTGTGAGAGCGAGGGAGAGAGAAAGAGATGGAAAGTGAGTGTGAGAGAGAGAGAGAGAGAGAGATGGAAAGTGAGTGTTAGAGAGAGAGAAAAAGAAAGAGAAAGTGAGTGTGAGAGCGAGTGAGAGAGAAAGACATGGAAAGTGAGTGAGAGAGAGAGAGAGAGAGAGAAAGAAGGAGATAGTGTGAGAGAGCAAGTGAGAGAGATAAAGAAATGGAAAGTGAGTGTGAGAGAGTTAGACAGAGAAAGAGATGGAAAGTGAGTGTTAGAGAGAAAGAAAGAGATACAAAGTGAGTGTGTGTGTAAGAGAGAGAAAGTGAGTGTAAGAGAGAGAGATAAAATGAATGTCTATCACATTCATTTTATCTCTCTCTCACACTCACTTTCTGAAAAGTGAGTGTGATATAGAGAAAGAGAAAGAAAGAGATGAAAAGTGAGTGTGACAGTGAGTGAGAGAAAGAAAGAGAAAGTGTGAGAGAGAAAGAGATGGAAAGTGTGTGTGAGAGAAAGAAAGAGATACAAAGTGAGTGGGTGTGTGAGAGAGAGAAAGTGAGTGTGAGAGAGAGAGGGAAAGAGATGGAAAGTGAGTGTGAAAGAGATACAAAGTGTGTGTGTGTGTGTGTGTGTGTAAGAGAAAGTGAGTGTGAGAGAGAAAGAGATAAAGTAAGTGTGTGAAAGATAGAAAGTCAGTGTGTGTGAAAGATAGAAAGTGAGTGTGAGAGATAGAGAGAGAAGGGAAGAGATAGAAAATGAGTGTGTGAAAGAGAGAGAATGTAAGTGTGAGAATAAGAGAGGGATAAGTGTGTGAGAGACGTAGAAAGACAGATAGTGAGTTTGAGAGAGAGAGCGAGAGAGAAAGAAAATGATAAAGATAGAAAATGAGTGTGCATGAGGGAGAGTGAGAGAGAGAGAGTGAGAGAGAGTGAGAGAGAGTGAGAGAGAGAGAGTGACTAGGAAAGAAATACGTTTTAAAATTAAACAATGTGCTTTGTTCTGATTACATTATATTACTTTTCGTTTTCTTGTACATTTCTTTACCAGGTGAAATCAATTAAATTATGATTGAAAAACATGTTTCAGGGCTCATTAAAACACCGGATTAACAAATTAAACTACAGCATAAGAATAGGCAGTGATATAATCTAAATCGAGTTAATATATAAAACCATCTCTAATAAATGTCACAATTGTTCTGTGGTATTATTTGTGTGTTGGAGATGTGTTAGAACAAATATTGCCTTTGTGTGGTATCTGTACAGAGGGCTTTTGTGTGACTGTAATAGCTGAAAATTAGTAATCATCTTATTGAGCTTTGTTCAATTAATTTGTTCATAAATTCATTTATGTTTAAGGATTAAGGACTCATCCACACAAGTGGTTTCCTGCATTGCGTTCCAAACAGAACGTGACTATAAATATGATAGGATTGAATTTGTCCTGGCTAGAGATCCATTCTCTCAATGCCATCCAATATGTGCTCCGCAAATTTCATTGCTTGGCACACTAATCATCTGACCTATTTCAGTTGCAGTTTACTGGTATCGTGTTCCAGAATCGCAATTTGAGAAAAATTTTGTCTAATTAAATATACATAATTTTTTTTTACATTACTGTTTTGTTTGTGTATGTTTTGTGTTTAGTCTCTTCCCTATGTATATATCTCCCTAGCTGACTGTTTGATTGTGTGTCATTTTGATATACTGTAGATAGATGTCTCTAGATAGTTTTGAATTGTTTGCATGCAATCCCATGCAGGCTGCTCCTCTTGTGATTCATTCGCCATTAGATGTTTCTTAGAAGTCAGCTATAAGTCACTTTTTTTTATTTCTGCCATCAGTACATCCACAAAAAAAGGTGACTTAGTCAAGGAAATTCAACTTAATTATTTTCAAGGAGAGCATGGCTTAAGGACATTGTTAGTGAGTACCTGTAATGACAACTGTGGGTCACATTATTATCCTCAGGTAAAGGTTCATTCTCCTTTGAGACTGAAATTTTCAGATAAAAAAAAAAAAGGAAGATATTACTCTGTGAGGCCTAAATCGTGTTCACACCGTAACATTTTTTCTGTGTTATTTGCTAGGAAAGCTAAAAGCCTCGTCTGTCAAGGTCATTCAAAGAAAACGTCACATTGTATGAAAGTTAAATCGATTAAAAAAAAACTTAAGGAGAACCCACAACTTTCCCATTCCAAACGAGCTTTTGCCAATTTCAACAGTAATTACAGCCAACTTTTCCCTCATTAATAATCATTATAGAATCAAGGAGTATGTAATTAGCAGAAATTAGTTACATTGTTTATTGATTGCCGAGCTAAAAGTGAAAGACGCGAGATTCTGAAAGATTGTCAGTAATGTGCAGAACGTTTAAAGCACTGTTACACACTGAATATTACATTAAATGGCAGGTTGGCCATGATCAGCATAATGACTTTGAAGTGTTTGGAGGTAGTAACATCTGTATGGGGACTCTGGACACTATATCGGAAATATAAATGTCTCTACACCCTTTAACGGCACTTGAGACAGTTAACACTGTAAAGTTGGCATCAAATAGGTGTTTTTAATACAGATTTTTTTTTATATATGTGGTTTTTATATGCTCATTTAGCATCAGATTACGTATTATAGGAAATACTGTCTCCCTGTCAAATGAAAGCGCTTGGGTGGTTTAACAGCTGAAGAATTCACTTGTGACAGGGAAACAGTGTTTCCCAGTCATTGTTCTATATCACTTTGAGAGTGTTTTATAACTTAAGAACCCGCCATTTTTCTGCCTGGAAAACCGGTGCACCTATTTCACACACCACCAACAAATTTTTAATGACATTGTTCTGTACTATTTCATGTAGGTTAAATAATGAAGGCCAATATTTAATTAATTGTTATGTAAAAGGTTCATATTTTGCACTTTGTTACTGAATATTTTTAATTAGGTTTATTTGGCAAAATAACTCATAGCAACCAATGAGATGTTTGCTTTTGTTAGCATAACAGTAAGTAGATGGAAAAAAAGCTAAGGTCTGATTGGTTGCTATTGCTTGCACTCCATGTTGTACCATGCTTTTAAATAAACCTATAATTTAGAAACATAGAAGCAATAATGTTCATGTTTCATTGGGATGAGCTTCGCATATATATTACGGACATTTTAGATGTCCCCAAGATCCCAAATGTTAGAGCACAAAATAAATAAAGGTTCTGAGAGTAGGTTTGAGACAAAAATCATTGGAGGACCAACACTTGACTTACAGATAACCTTGGTCTATTGGTCGCAGACCAATTACATTCTCTGAAAGTGAGTGTGGCTCTAGCATAAATATTATGGTGATAAGCAAAGGTAACCAAATTAAGTAGGTTCAAGCAAAATTAGTAAATTATAGGAGATCAGAAAAGTTTAGTGCTAATATGTTTGATGATCTCTAAGTAAAAATAATCAAAAGGTAAAAACACTATAATCAGTGCAAACTTCTCCATCTGTAATTTATTTTTTTTATAATTTGCATTCTTGTTCTTTTATTACAAACATGTACGTGGCAAATAACAAAGCATGATAGCATGACAAATGAACATATTAACCTTTACGTGGATTGGTTCTTGTATGGTACATTTTTAAATAGACCATTCAGAAAACTGGGCAAATGAGAAAGGAAATACACGAATGAGCTGTAGAAACAATTACATCAATTAATGATGTGCCCTATATTGTTTGGTGCAAGGTCGTTGCTCTGCTAGTGTATATATGAATATGAATTCTGAAAGACATAAATTCCAACTACTGTACTTCAGTCTAATGCCAAATGAGAAAAGAGAAGAGGGGGGGGGGAATTTTCCATTTACCTGATTGAGTATTGCAGCCCTCTACCCGTTACCTTCATATAGTCTGCAGTGCTAATATTTAAATACAAGAAAACAATGGCAATCATACATCATTGTTTTATGCTTGACCTTGCTCTAGAGTCTAGAGTAATACCATGTTTATAAGCAATGCGCACTGGAGCTTTCCAGAAGACAATTAATGATATTCCAGGGTTAATTTAAGACTGGACTATTTTTTTTTCTATAATCATTATGCTACTACACACTTTCTGCAGCCCACAAATAACTGGATATAAGTCAAGATTCCCTAATTATTGAAGTCTGAGGGCCTGAGTCATTAAGGAGAGTAAGCCCAAAAAAGGAGTAAATTTTCTCCTGGACAAACCGTGTTACAATTCAAGGGGTGTCAATTAGTTTATTATTTTGCATGAAAGGAAAATGCGGCTGTTTTTTTCATCTAGCACACAAATACTTGATAGCTTTATTTTTACACTGAAATTTAAAGTTGATCTAGGACATCCCCAACTATAAATCTGTCCCCACATTTTAAATTTACCTCCCCCTCCAATGCAAAATGGTTTTGCCAAGGTGCAAAGTTACTCCTTTTTATGTTTTGTTCTCCTTAATGACTCAGGCCCTGAGTCTTTTGCTAACATAACTTGGACAGGCGTGTTAAGCTCAGCTCCAGCCAGTCATTAGCAACCACATTGCTTATTACATTAATGTTTCTAATCCTTCTTGAATACAATGGTTCTACAAACTGAACACAGTCTCTGAGCAAAAATGTTGATCTTGTCCACAGTCCTCACCTTTTACTGAGCATTATTTCTGAAGTGACGTCCATGTATATATAGGTAATACTTGGCCATATATTTCAATCTTTAACCGTAATGTCATTCAATCAGTGTTTTTAATACCCCCACAGTGTCCCCGCATGGAACACCAGTCACTAACATGGAGAAGAAACATACTATGTCATGTCAGTGGTGAGTGATGTCATAGCCAGGCGCCACAAGCCCAGTCCCAGGAAGAGGAGATACTGCCCTCACCTCCTGTCTACTTAGGTCAACTCATTAGGGGAAGCAGTGCAGTGAGAGAGGAGGGGGCTGCTTAATACATATGGGAGGGGAGCAACAAGCCTCATATTCTAAATATTGTGCAATAAATAACCAGCAAGAACATCATGCTACTTCTTATAAGCTCACATTATCTCTTTCTAAAGGTATTACTTGCATCCAGGGGCTGTCTGAGCTGGGGGGCATGGGGACATCTTCCCCCTCCGGGCTGGTCCCATAGTGGGCTAACTTGGACTGGGTCACTGGGTTACCTGCATTTCTTTACCTTTATAATAGGCTGCTTAGTCGAGTCTTGCCTCCGGATTAAAATTTGTCCTCCCCTGCTTGCATCACTGAACGGGGTAAAATGTGGGACTCCGACGCCACTCAAACACTACTATTAACAGATGGATCTATTTTACAATACACATAACATCAAACATATCAGTTAAAGTATCTCCTTAATTCATGTCCAGAAGACTATAGTGGTATGAGCACATACTCCCAACCTTGCCTCTGTCAATCGAGACAGGGAGTGTGACTCGCCGCAATGGGGGCATGACCACAGCACATTGGGGGTGTGGCCACACCCCTGGGGGCAGGTCTAACACTTCTGAAGTGATAGGCTGCCCCATATGCTCCTCCCCTCCCCTCTAAACACCATTCACTGCTGTGCGCACCCGTGACATGCGGAGCAGCAGTGAATAGACGATACCTCCAATATGTCCCACCCACGGGACAAAGAGCTGTTTGGATCAGGGTGATGGGACAGAGTCCTCAAATTGGGACTGATCTGCCTAGATCAGGACAGTTGGGAGGTGCTTAAACACATGTAGCTGCATCTAGATGAACACAAGTTTAGTATAAACAAAAGCACTTTTATAACTTTTGCATATTTGTGCATGTTTGATCATGTCAAAATATATGCAGCTCTATCCAGTAGAAAAGTTAGCCTTTTATAAGCTCTTGTGTAGAAGGTACTAATGCATACATGACCTTCGCACTTAACAGAAGCTTTTTTGCACAGTGTAGAAAAGTATTTTAGTTTTGTATTTTAATTCTTGCAAATTACTTGCCAGAAGAACATTAGAAGCATCTAAACAGTAAGTAATTGCTTATGATAATGAGCGCAAACTAATTTGCTGGAGTATGTTAATATTCAAAACACACTCTTAAAAGGACGACTGTTTCCTGACTACAACTATCTTATTTAAATTCAGTCTTTAAATTGCATTGTTACAACAAAGATAACAATTATACAACAAATTCTTTGGAAGTAAAGCAGTATTAAAGTAAATAGAAATCTATATTGTGGACAGCTTTGTATTAATGGATAAGACAAGACAAGAGAATGCTTTGCAGAGATACACACATACATGATTTTATACAGCTGTAATTATTCAGTTTATTAATAATACAGAGATAATTACGCACGCATGTAAAGCAGCTTTGTAAGGGGGGAATACAATTGCACGTGATGTTCTGAGACACATCACGGCTGCGCAATTTTACGGTATATGGTAAAAATATCCGCTTATTTTTGCTCGCACCTCTCCGGGGCACGAAAAGAATGAAGGATATTTCTTTGAAACAAAGTCCACGCGAGGTGTCTGGCTGCAGTTCTGGAGACACTCTGAGCGGATTTTTTTAGAATTGAATCTCCCCCTAAATGTGCTATAACGTCAGTTACAAAGAACCGCCAAGGTTAAAACACAGCTTTGTTTATATAAAAGAACTACAAATAGCATTAACAAATATTCATGTGAAAGTAACTTGAGCCAATAGTGTGATTGTGATTGGGGTGGGGGGACATGTTGTTTGGGCGCACAGCAAATTTCCTGTCAGTAATCCGATTGACAGAGCATTTAAAGCATGACGCAGGTGAGTGCTCAGACAAGATCCGGGGTGAAGCTTTGACTCAAACGCTGCCATGTAAAAGAAGTCTGTGCTCCATACATTATATTGTACGGATAATACCTACGTTGGCAAAGGCAAGAGAGGAAACAAATAAAAAAATATGAAATTATACTTTAATGTGCGTGTTTTTAATCAGGAAAAAATATAATTTCAGTCCGCACTGAAATGATGTGTGCACAGAGATTGCATTATAGTAAATAGTCAATATATAAAAAACAAATTGGTTGGTACTTTTAAATTAAGGCCTCTCCTCCATTTTTGTTCAGTATTCTCTTTACACTTATGTAGAGTTAAAAGTACAAACTAATGAGAAATTACTACATTGAGACCTAGGGCTAGATTTACAAAGCTGCGGGTTTGAAAAAGTGGGGATGTTGCCTATAGCAACCAATCAGATTCTAGCTTTCATTTATTTAGTACTTTCTACAAAATGATAGCTAGAATCTGATTGGTTGCTATAGGCAACATCTCCACTTTTTCAAACCCGCAGCTTAGTAAATCTAGCCCCTAGACACTGGGCTTTGTTCTTCTGATAAGAACAGGGACTTCAAGCCCTGGGGGTGCCCTAGGCAGCGCCCTGTCCCTACGTGGAAACGGGAGGCATACTCAGCGCCTCAGACTTTGAAAGTGGCGCTTGGCTGTGACATCATAGCCAAGCGCCACCCCCCCAGTGTAACACTGACACTGAGGAATAGCAGCCATGTAAGAAGCGACTGGCTGCTTCTCCTTCTTGTCCGCGGCAGGCACTCTGTATGGGGGCGCTATGGGTCATTAAAATCACTGGATGAGTTACATTATGTCATTCAGTGTTTTAGGTGCCCCCTTACCATTGCTGCCCTAGGTAAATGCCTAGAGTTGCCTATTGATAGTACCACCCTTGAATAAAAATACATGTTTTCATTTTCATTTTCAGATTAGAGGAAAAAGTGTTCATGTTACTTCCAATTTTTATCTACTTTTCTGCCCGTTATAATATTGTATCCTATGCTATACCCCCTCTTTGCTAACACACAGTACTGCCACACAGAGCTGTACCGCGAACACAATGCAAACACTAATACCCAGACTGTTACTTAAAAAGATAAAGATAGCAATGAGTAAAATAATAATTAAAAACTACTTACAGCTCACTCGGGATTTTGTCTGCTTCCTATTACCGTAAAATATATATTTTTATTTCGCTACTGTGCACATGTTGTACTACTTGGCTATTTATGTAACCTTATATACAAAGGATGGCTGCCAAGCCTATTAGGAATATTTTAAAGGAAAAAAATGCAGGAGGCCCAGTGACCCATCCCAAGGTAGCCCACTATGGGACCGGCCCAGGGGGCAGATGCCTCCCTTGTTCCCCAGCCCAGCCTACCCCTGCTGAGGGCAGCACGGTGGCATAGTGGTTAGCACTTCTGCCTCACAGCACTGGGGTCGTGAGTTCAATTCCCGACCATGGCCTTATCTGTGTGGAGTTTGTGTGGGTTTCCTCCGAGTGCTCTGGTTTCCTTCCACACTCCAAAAACATACTAGTAGATTAATTGGCTGCTATCAAATTGACCCTAGTCTCAGTCTGTGTGTGTGTGTGTGTTAGGAAATTTAGACCGTAAGCTCCAATGGGGCAGGGACTGATGTGAATGAGTTCTCTGTACAGCGCTGCAGAATTAGCGGCGCTATATACATAAATGGTGATGATGATGATGATGATTGCTGTCATTAAAATGCACAAGTAAAAAACAGATTAAAACTAGTGGCTACTACTGATATTGAAGTGCTCTTTGTTTCTGCTATAACTGTATGTAAGCTAGAGAGAGAGAGTGCATGAAAGTCTTTAGGTATTATAACATGAAATGATTTGATACCATAGGTCTTCTGCAGCTGACTAGCCTGCACGCTAAGCTATATCTGCCACATCAGGGTTAAACCTTTCTGTGTCAGCTAAAAGTCAAACGTAGCATACATAATTATCTATTTTCTCCTAAATTGCAAGACTACTGTTTCTCTGAGTGTTTTAACTTTCAAGTATTGAAGCAACGGCTGAGAACAATGTACCTGATGCCATGAAATTGAGAGAGCGGTCTTCCCTTTGTACACCAGACCCCAGTTTGAAATCAGTTGTCACTTAATCATGAAATAATATAAGTCTCCCTGTACCATTCAAGCAATCAGCATGTGAATGTCAGATCAGCTACTGAAGGCGAGAGAGAAAATTGTGCCAGTTGAAACCGCTCACAAATACAAGGGGAATAATCAAGGGAGGGGTGAGGGGGTGAACAATTTTAATTTCATGTTTAAAAGGGATTCACTGATATGTGTGATGATGATGATGGTACAGCTAGCATAGGGATATTTGTTTAAGAATCCTTTGGAGATGTAGTACAGATTTTCTTATTTTTTTTAAAAAAACGTGTAGTCATCTGTTCACGCAGAGAATATAATGCAGCAGAATTTCTAAGTTCTTTGTACAGTTTGTGAGAAAAAATAATCACAGTGTGGAGTCCATTGCTAATTTAGACTCTTCAGTGGTTCTGATGCTGATGGGAATACCAATGACTACCGATTAATGCCACTGGTTACAGCATTTTGTTATAGAGCAGTTCTGTGCATGTTCAAACTTTTTGTATAATTCTGTATGGAGAATCTCACCGCCATCTCCCAGAAGTGTCTGCTTAGCTGCTATATGTAGCATCTATCCTGTGTTTTATAATGGGATTTGTAAATGTTTAACATCATTGGTTTATAAAGTCTGGCAAGACCTGCTCTCGTGTGTATGAACCCAAGGATATGACTCCTTTTGTAAGATGCGTAGCAAAAAAAATATTTTTAAAAAATTATTATTGCAGTACGGTGTTAGTCAGAAAAATCTTTGGGCTAGATTTACTAAGCTGCGGGTTTGAAAAAGTGGAGATGTTGCCTATAGCAACCAATCAGATTCTAGCTTTCATTTATTTAGTACCTTCTACAAAATGACAGCTAGAATCTGATTGGTTGCTATAGGCAACATCCCCACTTTTTCAAACCCGCAGCTTAGTAAATCTAGCCCTTTGTGTTGTTAAATACTTTAGTGTCAAAAAAGACAAAAGTATTATAGGAGTGATACCTTTATTGGCTAACCCAAAAAAACATTATTATATTTGCTAGCTTTCAGAGCACAGAGGCTCCTTCATCAGTCCTACCAACAAACACAGTGCACATACCCAACACACAACGGGACTATAAAATCACTGGCACATTCTCATGTACATTCTCCAATGTGGTGTACATGATACAGTGTACAAGGTGCCCTGAGGGAATTTATATTGGAGAGAACAAGCATAAACTACAATCCAGGATGAATGTACACAGACACACGATAAAGAAAAGTCTGGACACCTCCATGGGTAAACACTTCTCTGGACCAGGACACAGTATGACAGATTTAAAAGTCTTAATACTGATATGTCTTTTTTAAAAAATGACAGGGAGAGAATTATCGGGGAATTTAAGCTGATAAGAACATTCCAGTCATTGAAACAAGGGCTCAATCTAACACCTGGAATTATGACCCACTACGTGGACACACTTCACACCCCACAGCAGAGTGACTCCAGATCTCTGAACTCATATGACTTTTACCTTCCAACGGTAGCGAATACCTCAGTTTTATTACTTTAGCTTATCTTAATGATATATTACCCCCCCCCCTTGTGCAAATTTCTTGATGTAACAGCTCTTAAATGTTGTGCCTGTTTCTTACTCATTCATTTGTAAAGTTGCCTGATGAAGGGGCCTCTGTGCTCTGAAAGCTAGAAAATATAATAATAATTTGTTTGGTTAGGTTGATAGAGGGAGTGTCTACCTATTGTTTTCAACGTGTTCCCTTTTTGGTGTTTGTGTGTAAGCTGATTTTAATTGCATGGAACCAGACCAACCCGTATCTAATGACAGCACTAGAAGTTTCACAACACAAACTTGCAGCTAATCAGAGTATAAGGGCTAGATTTAGTAAGCTGCGGGTTTGAAAAAGTGGAGATGTTGCCTATAGCAACCATTCAGATTCTAGCTTTCATTTATTTAGTATCTTCTACAAAATGATAGCTAGAATCTGATTGGTTGCTATAGGCAACATCCCCACTTTTTCAAACCCGCCGCTTAGTAAATCTAGCCCTTAGAATCCTTAACCAACTGCAAGACATTTAAAACAGCAGCGACCAGAAATGTGGATGTTTTGTGCTCCCTACTCTTACAAATACCACATAGCCATATTAAATAAACATTCTGAGGCTTTGAGTGACAGTTATAAATGTGAATTATTGTTTTCACTTTAGAGCTTTGATGTAAGATTGTGAAATGATATTGATACCAATAACATACAGATGGAGCATAATTATTTCTCCTAAGCAGTGTGAGCCATCTCCTCCTGTTACATTTACAAATCTGTTTCGATAGATTTAAATTGTCAATGGTTTTATAAGTTGGGTCACATAACTGTAATAGCTTGCTTGTGGCATTTAAACAAATTATATTATCATACAACATCCTTAGAGGTTCTTAGGACCCTTAGGGGCCACATCCGCCTATGGCAAAGTTGGTTTGGCCATCCTATATACTTATCTTGGGCAGCACAGTGGCCTAGTGGTTAGCACTTCTGCCTCACAGCACTGGGTTCATGAGTTCGATACCCGACCATGGCCTTATCTGTGTGGAGTTTGTATGTTCTCCCTGTGTTTGCGTGGGTTTCTTCCCACACTCCAAAAACATACTGGTAGGTTAATTGTCTGCTATCAAAATTGACCCTTGTCTCTCCCTCTCTGTGTGTGTGTGTCTATATTAGGGAATTTAGACTGTAAGCTCCAATGGGGCAGAGACTGATGTGAATGAGTTCTCTGTACAGCGCTGCAGAATTAGTGGCGCCATATAAATAAATGATGATGATATCTTCTTTAACCTCTGCTAGTGACCTTTAATATTGTTCATTCTGACAGAGAAATGGTCTATATAGTAGTTGTAGTGGTCTAACCTACTAGAGTGCATATGCTACACAGGGAAGTTCGCAAAGAAACAATCACACCTCTGGCGCTAGGGCCATGATTATGGGAATCAGGCTACCATGACTCACCCGCCGAGGCAAGTAGGAGTGGTGGTATCCAAGAGGGTGACCCACTCTCCCCATAAAGCACTCCTCAAAATTAAGGGGTCACCCGGACATGCCGGGAGAGTAGGCAAGTCTGCTTTATCACTCGGTTCTGCAGTCTACTGTGCTATCACTGTGCTTGAACCAAGATGTCACACAGTTTGGACCTTTAGCCCACAGACCCTCAAATCCTACAGTATGATAGACCAAGACAATAATCTCATGACCGTCTACAAATTCTGCCGTTTAAATTGTTTAAAATTCTCAGTGAGACCTAAAATCTGTATATTTTGCTAAATGTGCAGTCATTTTATAATGAGTTATACTTCTGAACCATAACTTATTTTTTTATATGGTTTGCTGTATCCCTTTGAAATTGAACTATAATATTGCATAATTTAGTCATTTAAATATGTTATTTCAGTCATTTCTAGGTAATACCTCCATTTAAATGCTACATAATTTGAATAAAATTAGGAGCTTATTGACTTTCATATAGTATTAAATCAGTGATGCTGTTAATGGAGCAAATATGACTGTACACTCATTTTCTTAGCTCAATTGTATTTTCAATTGTATTGTACTGATGGTTATGTTATGTGTGTGCAATTGTTTAAGGCAGAAACACGTCATATGGTAAAGGCCACAAATTTGCTCAGTGGTATATATTGTGTCATTCCGCTATTTATCAAGACTTTGCATCTTTATGATGTAACAACAAGAAACAAATGGCCATGATTGTGAGTTGCCCTGGCAAGATGAGGACCAATCTAGTCCTTCAGTCTCCAGTTCGCCCAAACCTGCAGTATTATAGAGACCTGGGCATTCAGCAAACAGGCAGAGCTACAAGATGACAGGTGACAGATGCCAGCACTTTATAGGCAGATATTAGTTGCAAAAAGAGGAGCGCACTAGCAGGAGGTGTAATATGGGTTTAGCAGCTAGAATTATCAGGAAAGTCCAACCTGTACAAGCTATCAATATAAATAAAAAATTCATAGATATTAGTTATCTGCTGTCTGTATTAAAATGCATCATCGAAATTGATCTCCCAATACTTCATAATATTTTCATTCATCATTTTTGGTTTGTGGCCACACACTTACATCGTAATATTGGTCAAATTTGCTAATATTGTCAGCGAGAAGTATGTGGGCAGTTTAACATTTAACAGAAGCATATTGTAAGATAAACATGTTTCTTATGCTTTTTTTCAAGACAGTTCAAATACTTTGAAAAGCTTACAAAGCAGAGCATTGCTCCTGCCAGCCTAAATACATACTTGCCTACCTTTGGCGTATATAGAGGGCGGGAGGGCGGGGCACGGTGAATTGCTTAATTTTGGTCCCGCCTCCGCAACAAAACGGCATATTTGACGCGGGGGGTGGGGCCAGATATGCCAGCTCTCCCGGGACTCCGTAAGACCAACCCGAATTTCGGGAGTCTCCTGGACATTCTGGGAGAGTTGGCAAGTATGCCTAAATATACACAGCAATAGCATGCAATATCACCACAGTCCATGAGAATAATTACAGCATACTTGCCAACTCTCCCGGAATGTCCGGGAGACTCCCGCATTTTGCGAGAGTCTCCCGGACTCCCGGGCGAGTGTGGCAATCTCCCGAATTCTGCCCACTTCACTAGGAAGTGCCCACTTCCTAGTGAAGTGGGCAGAATTAGATCCCAAACGCCGCGATTCCCGATGAATCGCGGCGTTTAGCCCCGCCCCCGCTGTCAAATGACGCAAATTGCGTCATGCCGTCACAGGGGGCGGGGCCGAAATGACGCGATTTTGGCCGCCCCGCCCCCTCACGCCCCCCTCCACTGGCTGGCTCCCGGAAGAGAGCTGAAGAAAGTAGGTAAGTATGAATTACAGTTTATTAAAATTATTATTTATACAGGGGAAAGAGTGGGATGACCTCTGCACCATGGAGACAGTTATCAAAGGGCAGCTTCCTAGCAGTCAGGAGGATCCACAATAGAGTGATATTGTCATATTGTTTATTTAAAAAATCAGAGCTGTCTAGAGAATATGTAATCATCCACTGCAGTCACTGCCCCATTGGAGCTTACAGTCTAAAAACATCCCCGGAACTCACACAAACATAAATACTATGGTCCATTTTGGCAGAAGACAATCTACCAGTAAGTTTTACTAGTATGAACCCATGACTCCAGTGGTGTGATACAACAATGCTTCCCACTGCGCCACTGTGCTGTCTGCATGTGCAATAGGTAAACATTAGGGGTAGATTTATCAAACCTTCTAAAAAGAAAAAATGGAGGTGTTGCCCATAGCAACAAATCACATTATATCTATCATTTATCTAGTACATCCTAGAGAATCTGGTTGCTATGGGCAACACCTACTCTTTTACATTTTAAAAGGTTTGATAAATCTACCCCTAAGAGCTTTATTTACTAAACTGCGGGTTTGAAAAAGTGGAAATGTTGCCAATAGCAACCAATAAGATTCTAGCTGTCATTTTGCAAAATGTACTAAATAAATGATATCTAGAATCTGATTGGTTGCTATAGGCAACATCTCCACTTTTTCAAACCCACAGTTTAGTAAATATGCCCCCAAGTGTCTGAATGTCAGAAAAGTATCCCAAAATGTTACATTTATGGAATAAATATTGATTTATTATGTTACTGGGGTATATTTTCAATATTTTTCTTGTTGCTGAAAGCTTTTATCTACAATTCTCAGCCACAGTAAGTGTTGACGCGAGCCGGTTGTAGTTAAAGACGGAATTTACCTTTAATCTCTCAGCTTTAGTTGTTTGTGGAATGAATGTGTTTTTGCTTTGCATGTTGTTGTGTTTTTTTATGAGTTATGAGTAATATCCTATATTTACTGACTGATATAGCATTGCTTTACAGTGCCCATAAAACTCTTACACAAGACATGTTTTCCTAGATTGATTTTTCTGTGTAAAACATGCACAGAAATAAATATACAGATGAATGTCCTCCCAAACAATCAGGAAAACTACTTAGATTTTATCGTTTCACAGGCAACTTTAGCAATAAAAGTATGTTAGATGGCACCGTATTATTACCAGCATTGAAAAATCTGACATTTCAATTGACAGCTCTATTTCCCCTTTTTTTGTGTGCTTGAAATAGTAAAAACGCATTCATATTCCTATTTAAAATGTTTTAAAATGTTTTTAAAAATATGTTATTTTTGCATTACTGCGGTTCCAGGTGCTGTATTTTTTTTTATTACTGTTATTTATTTTCCATCTGGAATTGCATAACTATCATTATTTTATCAGGTCTTATAAATGGCACCTTGTCATGCGCTAAAATCTACTGGGGAATTTTGCAGCCAAGCGAAAAAACGTTATCCGGGAATGAGAAGCTCTCACTCCTCTTGTATTGACAGTTTTAATTTTGATTTCGATCTGCATTTTATCAGCAGTTTCCCTATCTGTCATGGAGGGAGGTGAGATTAACATTTTGTACACAAAGCAATGGCAGGTTAGACAGTCATTTCGTGTTTTTACCTCGCTGTTTAGCGGAATCTTGGATTAGAAACCAGCAACCTGCTGCCAGCCTGTTTTCATGGTGTGCGGATAGAATGGATCAATGAGATAATTAATCAACGATCAGTTAATTGACTGTCATTTCACAGTGCACTACTTCAGAATGACAAATAATATGCTTCAATGAAAACTAAGCATTCTGGATGTTTAATTGATGATACATTAAAGGATTCAATATTTCCACGTTCCATGTTCTTTGTTTTACAGGAAAGCTGCTGTCAGTTAGTACAACGCAGAGGCAGCTTTAGAACAAAAACATGGTATATATGGGGACATAGTGGGCCTGATTCATTAAGGAAAGTAAAGGAAAAAAATGAGTAACTTTGCACCTTGGCAAAACCATGTTGCATTGGAGGGGAAGCTAAATTTAAAATGTGGGGACAGATTTATAGTTGGAGAAAGGCGTGTCCTAGACCCACTTTAAATTTCAGTGTAAGCATAAAGCTAACATGTATTTGTGTACTACATAAAAAACAGACAGTATTTAACTTATGTGCAAAATAATAATCTAATTTGCGCCCCTTGCATTGTAACATGGTTTTGTCCAGGAGAAAACTTACTCATTTTTTTGCCTTACTTTCCTTAATAAATCAGGCTCAGTGTGTGAAAATATTCATAGCATTTTTTGATCTCTGGATGGATATAAATCTAAGTTGTCTATTTATTAAATAGAGAAAAGCCCTTTCTCCGGTAAAAAAGGGGTTTTCTGCCGGAGATAGGGCTTACTGCTATTTATGAAGGGCTACCGCTGGCGGTGGCTATGGCAGAGTATCGCTATGGCTCTGTGGCAAAGTCCAAAGCCTAGAGAAGCCTTTTTGACAAGCCACAAGTACCGCTGCTGTCCTCTTATCGCTTCCACCATCTCAGGATAGCGATAGCAGCCACGGTACACAAGAAGAAATGCTTTATTAGCTGAATTAAAATTATATTTTAAAAAATATATATATATTTTTTAACAAAACTGCAAATGAAAACCCAAGGCGGGCTTCCAGTTTTGCCACATATGTGTGCCCATGCATGCAAACAAGGACCCTGCACTGGCATGGTGAGTAGTTAGAATATTGGTAGACAATATTGCGACTTTTTATTGATTCTACAATACTTTCTATCACTGCAATAAGCACTAATAGAGAATCTGTGTTGTCACCCTGGCTTAATAAATAGGTCCCTACGTCTCGTTTTGTGAGGTGAAAAATATTCCAGATCAGTGGACAACTTGAAATTGTATTTTAGTTAACAACAGACATTTGTTAGAATAAGGAAAACTTTATTCACCTCCACACAATGAACACAGCCATTTTGTCTGCTAACCAATATTTATCCTGTTAGTTCACTAGGAACTAGTGACACCATTAAGATATGTCACGTGTGTGCCATGTTGCACTATAGCAAGTGCCCTAAAATCTAAATACATGTTTAGATTAATATTTATTTATTTGAAATTCTCCACATTTATACCCAGTCATCGATAGACATAATGGGCCTGATTCATTGAGGAAAGTAAAGCAAAAAAAATATTTTGAACCTTGGCAAAACCATGTTGTATTGGAGGGGGAGGTAAAATTAAATTGTGAGGACAGATTTATAGTTGGGATAGGGCATACCCTAGATCAGGTTTTAATGTTAGTGTAAAAATAAATCAAGTATTTGCATCCTATATGAAAAAACAGCCAGTATTTTCCTTATGTGCAAAATAACAAGCTCATGTGCACCCCTTGCATTGCAACATGGTTTTGCCAAGGTTCAAAGTTACTCGTTTTTTTTGCTTTTCCTTTCCTTAATGAATCAGGCCCAATAACTATGCACGTTAATGGCTATCAGGGGAAGTGCAGATCTGCAAAAAGTGTCCTGTCAGATTGCAATTCAACCATGAATCGTAAACGTCATGTTCTGCACATATGGTAGCGAGCGACCTCTGTGTTATCCCTTCTGCTCTAATTCCCTGTACTCATCAATTCTCTTTTACTCTCTGATCCATACAGTTGTCACCTTTGCCCAGATGAGCACTTTTCGCAATAAAGTGAGCATGTCATGGCCAGAAAGCAGTAACACCACATCTGCACACTGCTTCCTCTGTCTCTTAGGGGACATAGATTACTAGAGAATACTCTGTACCTTCACATGTTATTGAGCTTTAAGCAAACAATAAAAGCAACAACAACATGTTTTCTGTTTCATCGATCAAAGTCCTCATTGATGGCTGATCTTTAGGTGACACTTTCTCTTCATATTCAGGTAACCAGTCACTTCTATTCAGTGCAAGTGCATTTAGCCAAACACCAATGAATACATGCATGCTGTAAGCTGCATCCAGCACCGTGAAGACTGTCAGATTACCCTTTTGTTTTATGCAGATCTCTGCTGATCAGTCCCTTTGTGTTATACACATATTTGCCTACTTTTTAGGGTGGGGGAGGTCCAAGCGGCATTTGCTGGAGGTGTAATGACACGATTCTCATCATCATCATGGCCCCGCCCTCTGACCCGCAGTGCCCCGATTCACATCATTGCGTAGTGTGGAGGGCGGGGTCAGGGTGACGTGATTCTCAGGACGGGATAGGGGAGTGTGACCCGCTCTCCAGGGAGTTCAAGACAACTCCCAGAAATTCGGGAGTCTCCTGGACCTTCCGGCGGAGTAGAAGTATGGTTCTATACAGTAGAGTGGTGGTTTTTTTGATCTCATGCTTTGTCAAGCCATTGCAGGCAACATATTTGTTTTAATTGTCTTGTCACCAATGCCACAATATTGTGGTTTGCTACTTCCTCATACGGGACAATTCAAATGTGGAAAAAAAATTGCCTGTTTGCATATTTGGGTTTGCATAATTCTCCTAATGTACTTGCTTGCTGAAATCCATACTTGCCAACTCTCACGGAATGTCTGGGAGACTCCCGAAATCCAGGTTTGTCTCCCGGACTCCAGGGAGAACAGGCAAGTCTCCCGCATATTCCCTTGCCAACAACAACGCGATTCGCTGTCAATCGCGTCATTTTGGCAAGTATGCTCAAATCTCTTAATTTCACAGCCTTTTGTATCTCCCACATATTAGATTGCAAAGTCATTTGGGTAGGGCCATGTGTACTCTTTGTTTCATGACATTGTATGTTATTTATGTGTATCGTGATCCCCTCGAGATACAGAGCTGCAAAATATGTTGGTGTTATCTACATAAAAGGTGGCTGCCTCCACCGCTTTCCACAGCAGCTCTCCTACACCTTCAAGATTGGCCTCCTCAACATCCCATGTAGATTATTACAATAGGAAATGTACATAAACCTGTTCATTTAATGACGGTGTTGTGTGCCAGGTGCATAGGTCTTATAAATATCACAATACGAAGATCTCATGCGTTTCAGCAAAAATGCCATCTTATCCTCAAAGATCCCTGGACTAGCAAAGATGCAGAGATCAGCATGTGACGTCACACTAAACTAAGAAATAGATTGTATTCTCCAATGCTCTATGCAGTCCAAGCATAGACTGCCAGCCTGGGCACAATCGCTTCATCACTAATCACTCATTAATATGTTTTTATCTTTGTGTTATATACTTCTTTTATATAACACAAACTCAATAAAGGTTTAGCTGAAACAAAGATCCATTCACAAACAAATGGCTTATAAAGCGTAAACAATTAAGTTCTTTCATGAGCAGCAGTCATTGCCTGTCTACAGTACAGCATTGTTGTAGTCCTTTGTAGATAATGAAACTTTATTTACATAGGAGAGTGTATGTATCATGTACTTAATTAGACCTTTGTGCAGCCATGGGCAAAGTTCTTCTTAATTTCAACTGATGCATCTATTTCAATATTTTGTTATTGGCAGCTGTACCTAGTCTTTTTACATCCATCCATGTATGTTGTCTCCACTGAGCAGTATTCTGCATTATAATATATAGGAACTGCTGTGCCGCTTGCTTCCGCTGAATACTTGTTCAGCTGCCCCCACTGCATGCGGGAGATTGGTGTATTTCAACATGTAATCTCATTAAATAAATATCTCCTTCCATAGCCTTCAATGAAAACATAAAGGTGTGCATGTTTTAGAACATAAAGGCTTTGTTTCGCTAACTGAAACTCATTGCCAGTGATGGCAGATTGCCTACAAGGTCAATCTGATCAGAAGCCCCCGTGTCACATTTTGTATCTAGGGAGCTGACACTTACGGATCCGTTGGGTTTATCAACATTTCAGATCACTTGGCTCTGAGCCCGGTGTCTCCTCTTTACTTTGATATTCGCGGTGTATGAGTTGACTAGTAATGGTCATGCCGTTCTTATCTAACACACCTTTTAATGGAAAATTGCTGCTAACATTACAATCTAAAGAATGTAATTCAGCAAGACACCAAAAATACATTACATATCCTGATAGTTTTGTTTTTGCAAAAACATTTCAATGAACATCTCTTGCAGTGCAGTGCAAATGTTATTGTCCTTTAAAGTAAAATAATAAATTGGAACAGAAGTAATTGAATAAGTACCCTTACTATATAATAGATTCATGGGCTGTATTGCCGGTAGTGCCAACATAGTCTCCAGGACTGTACAATATAGGATATTGTAATGCAAACAATTCTCTCACAATAAACATATGCTGAAACAAGAGCTATGGATAAGCTTGAAACTATTTTTTTCCCTAAGGCCACATATCTGTGAATCCCATTTCACCACCATAAATCTTCATGGTTCCAACTGCCTCTGCATCCAAGCTGTATAAAATACATACATGGAAATAATTCAGTCCTATTGAGCTCATAGCTATATATTTATAGAATATATAAATGAAAAATAACTAATTTAATAATAAAAATAAATAATGTGTAAAGCAGAGTACTGCCACTATAAGGCCAGGCAGAAATCCAAAACTGCTCTGTTAATACCCATGCAGCACAAGCCTTGCAGACCAATAAGAAGCTGCCAGCAGGGAGCTTCATGATTCCTATTGGTTTGCACAGCCACTCCCCCTTGCTGCACACGTAGCATTGGTAGAAGCCTAGTGGGTGTGACAGCTTTGACCAATAGGAAGCCACAAGCAATGTTCTTGTGGCTTCCTATTGATTGGCACAATACCCCTTTCTCAGGCCTCTCAGCACTGAGGTCATGGGTTCAATTCCACCCAGGGCCCCATCTGTGTGGAGTTTGTGTGTTCTTCCCAGGGACAGATTAATCCTAGGGCTAACTGGACTACAGCCCAGGGGCCTCGGGCATCCAGGGGGCCCTTGAAGGTGCTCAGCAGCATTGATCGGTCAGGGTCGGGGGCGCCCCCGACGCGATCAATGCTGCTGAGCACTTTCACTGAGGTCCTTCCCCTGTGGGCTGTGGTCTCCTTACTGAGGAGATCTCATGAGTCTCACTCTCACGAGATCTCCTCAGTAAAGAGCATATAGCACGCCGGGGAAGGACTACAATGCCAAGAGAAGGAGGTAAGTGCCTTGGGGTGGCGCGGCTCACCGGGGGGGTGGGGGGGGGCTCAGATCATGGGGGGGGCCTCACGGGTGAATGGAGGCCCCCTTAGCCCAGGGGCCTCCATTCCCTTAATCCGGCCCTGGTTCTTCCCGTGACTTGTAGGTTAATTGATTGTGGAAAAAAGGACCCCAGATTGTATGTGTGTTAGAGAACTGTAAGCTTCAATGGGACAGGAACTGCTGTGAATGAATACATATTCTCTGTACAGTACTGCTTAATATGATTGGCTCTATAAACAATAAAAACAATTCAGTTGGCAGTTTATCTTCCTGAGAAATCTTACAAGCCAGACTGCCTATGTGGGACACCAAATAAATGCAGATAGGATTTCCCCGAAAGTGTAAAAATATTTCAATAAAATGATGTGAATAGCAGTAATGCTCTGTAACCTACAGCAACTGTCATAATAACATCGCTCTTGTGATTAATGAAAGCGTATATCTTATTGGTTTTTCAGGTTACAGCACATTTTAGATTTGCATCCTGTTACATGACACCGTTTTCAGTAAAAAACAATTCTTTGATATTAGTAAGTGCTAATATGGATGTAGAACAGCAGAAATCAATTGCTGTGGAGATTTTAAAGTCTAATACTGTTATTTAAAACAAGTAAGGTGTATGTAACATAGTTACTATTTAATAGAGAATGTAACATAATATAATGAGAGGGTGTATGTAATATAATACAATGAAAGAAAAGCAATAGATGGAATCAATGCAGCAGAATGTCGAGACCGTCTTTCCAGTAACTATTTGTACTGCTACAGATATAAGTGAAGTTATCAAGGTTCTTGGCTCCCACTTTCTCCACGGAGCATCAAACAGGATATATTTCTATGCATTGCTATGGCAACTTACTTTAATTGTATGTCATGGCGAGAGTGAAGAAACAAAATAGAGTGACAAGTGATGTGTTGATGTAGGTTAACGCTCTTTGAAAGTAAGAGAGAAAGAAGTGCAGGAGATGATGCTTTTAGAGAAACGAAGGCATTGCATGTAAAAACAATGGCTACAGAGCCGTCTCCAGTCAGCGGTGTGAAACTGACCTGAAAGTTTTTCGTCAAACCACTTCTGGATTATTGTTTTCAAGCTGAACCTCACATTTTAAATTGAACATAAATACTAGGGGTGTGCACCGGCCACTTTTAGTGTTTTGTGTTTTGTGTTTTGGGTTCTGATTAGCTTGAGGTTTTGGGTTCTGATTTGTTTTGCCAAAACACCCGACGAAAGGTTTTGGTTCTGATTTAGGATTTTGGGTTCTGATTTATTTTTAAAAAAGCATAAAAAGGTGCTAAAATCACATTTTTTTTGTTTTTTTTCACTCCTACGCTATTATTAACCTCAATAACATTCAATAAGAATCATTTCCACTAATTTCCAGTCTATTCTGAACACCTCACAGCTATCTGGACTGCGTAGTGGAGTGGCCCCGGTACCGAATTTGGTACCAGGGCCACAATACCTCCTCCAACTGGTCAGAATTCCACTGCACAGATGGCTGCTCCTACATCCTCTGCAGCATATAGAGGGTATAGTTCCAGCGCGTCACTACCTCTTGTTTTCGACGATGACAGGTCATTTTCATTAATTTTTGATTTGGCAGCAACAGTCAACATATTTTAATATCTGATACGCATCTATCTGGACTGCGTAGTGGAGTGGCCCTGGTACCCAATTTGGTACCGGGGCCACAATACCTCCTCCAACTGGTCTGAATTCCACTGCACAGATGGCGGACACCGGATGCACGTCTAACACCAACATAGCTGTTAAGGCCGCAGTTATTTTTGGGTACAGCACCAACAGTGAACATAGCTTGACTTTGAAATAGCAGTACCTAGTATTTTTGGGTACAGCAGCAACAGTGAACGTAGTTTGACTTTTAAATAGCAGTACCTATTATTTTTTGGTACAGCAGCAACAGAGAACGTAGTTTGACTTTTAAATAGCAGTACCTAGTATTTTTGGGTACAGCAGCAACAGAGAACGTAGTTTGACTTTTAAATAGCAGTACCTAGTATTTTTGGGTACAGCAGCAACAGTGAACGTAGTTTGACTTTTAAATAGCAGTACCTATTATTTTTTGGTACAGCAGCAACAGAGAACGTAGTTTGACTTTTAAATAGCAGTACCTAGTATTTTTGGGTACAGCAGCAACAGAGAACGTAGTTTGACTTTTAAATAGCAGTACCTAGTTTTTTTTGGTACAGCAGCAACAGTGAACGTAGTTTCACTTTTGAATAGCAGTACCTAGTATTTTTGGGTACAGCAGCAACAGAGAACATAGTTTGACTTTTAAATAGCAGTACCTAGTATTTTTGGGTACAGCAGCAACAGAGAACATAGTTTGACTTTTAAATAGCAGTACCTAGTATTTTTGGGTACAGCAGCAACAGAGAACGTAGTTTGACTTTTAAATAGCAGTATCTAGTATTTTTGGGTACAGCAGCAACAGAGAACGTAGTTTGACTTTTAAATAGCAGTACCTAGTATTTTTGGGTACAGCAGCAACAGAGAATGTAGTTTGACTTTTAAATAGCAGTACCTAGTTTTTTTTGGTACAGCAGCAACAGTGAACGTAGTTTCACTTTTGAATAGCAGTACCTAGTATTTTTGGGTACAGCAGCAACAGAGAACGTAGTTTGACTTTTAAATAGCAGTACCTAATATTTTTGGGTACAGCAGCAACAGAGAACGTAGTTTGACTTTTAAATAGCAGTACCTATTATTTTTTTGTACAGCAGCAACAATGAACGTAGTTTGACTTTGAAATATCAGTACCTAGTATCTTTTAACTAATTTTTTGACATTTTTTTTTCAATTATTTTTGTATAATTTTTTTATATTTTTTTTAAATCATTTTTGTATAGGTTTTTTATATTTTTTATAACTTTTGAATAATTTTGAAATAACAATGCCCTTAGCAGAACAGAGCACAGGACACAGGCAGCACCACTGGATTCAGCAGGACAGAGCACAGGACACAGCACCACTGGATTCAGCAGGACAGAGCACAGGACAAAAGCACCACTGGACTCAGCAGGACAGAGCACTGGACAAAGCACCACTTGACTCAGCAGGGACAGAGCACTGGACAAAGCACTAAACTGATCAGGAGCTCCCTAACTACAACCTCCCTCACGAGTGATCACAGCCAGAATGAAGATGGCGCCCGCAAGGTGAGTATTTATGACATCCGAGTCTCGCGAGATCCGACGCGAGACTTGAATGTCATAGCCTCGGTTTGGCTCCGTTTGGCGCCCGGAAGTTCCCGAACAGTGCTCATCCTTAGTAAATACCAGGAATATGTGTGTATATGCGATCTAGTCAGTGGCGGAA
Organism: Mixophyes fleayi; assembly: GCF_038048845.1. Classification (NCBI taxonomy): domain Eukaryota; kingdom Metazoa; phylum Chordata; class Amphibia; order Anura; family Limnodynastidae; genus Mixophyes; species Mixophyes fleayi. The sequence continues at coordinate 316,863,152 of NC_134404.1, forward strand.
CTACCATGGGTACAGGGGTATAATCTAAAAATTTTATTATGGGTGACGTGGTGGCACAAGAGTTAGTATTGCTTTGGCTTGGCAAATTGATTTCATTTCAACCAGGGTGCTGTGCACAGAGTTTATAGAAGTGGTGACTGCCAGAATTTGCATACTCTTTGTTTTCATGTATGCATTTATTTTGCCTTCCTTGTATATCCCTTTTTTATGTATGTCCTGTTTCCCCCACTGTACGGTGCTGCGGAGCACTGTGGCACCTTACAAAGCTACTATAATAATAATAATAATAATAATAATAATAATAATCTCCCTATGTTGGTGTTGTTAGATATAATCTCGCATACAGTCCACAGAAACACGGGCAGATTAATTTGCTTCTGACTTGAATTGCCCAACTATGTGCGTCTGTGTTTTTGCGGTAAGAAAATTAAATTGTAAGCTCCACTACAACAAGGAGGCCTGGCTGACAGCACTGTTGAATATGTTGGTGCTTCAAGGCCATCAACAAAATTGCACACACATACATTTCCTCACTTGTCTCAAAATATCTCCCTACTCGACACCTCCGTTCTGCACAAGATCTACGTCTCTCTTCCACTCTCATCACATCCTCCCATTCTCGGTTACAGTATTTTTTTCGGGCTGCTCCCACTATGTGGAATTCCCTCCCACGCACAATAAGACTTTCCTCTAATCTTCAAACTTTCAAGCGTTCACTGAAAACGCACCTCTTCAGACAAGGTTATGATATTCCTCAAACACCATCTTAATTTCCCTAGATTACCCTATTACCATCCTCTACACTGCTAATGCAAGACATCAACCCTCTGACCAGCATTGCAACACACACATCCCACTCAGTACTTTTACCTTTGCATTCTAGCTGGTCCATTTTGCAATATGATGTAGCACATGCCCTTGTGTTTCTAACTCCCATTGTCCTATAGATTGTAAGCTTGCGAGCAGGGTTCTCTTACCTCTCTGTATGTTTTATCCAGTATTGTCTTATCAATGTTCCCAATTGTAAAGCGCTACGGAATTTGCTGGCGCTATATAAATAAATGATGATGATGATGCTTCTACACATGATAATAGTGTTCCCGTGTGTATGTGTGCTACATTACTATCCTAGTTTTTCATTGAATTGTAACTATCTGGACAATGAAATGCTTTAAAACATTGTATCATTTTTGGCAAATGCATGTAAGATTATTATTAAGACTATCGTTATTCAGTAGCACTAATGAGATTATAATACACAAGTGATTTAGGTTTTTTTTTTATAAACTACTGTAAATAATTTGTGCATAAATGGTACATTTTTATGTCATTGCTTCAGCGTTCATTAGAAAAACTTGTGTATTATGAGGAATAAAGCATTACTGTAAATAATTTTGGGTATTAGAAGTCACCTCAGAGATCCTCAGCAACTTATAGTATACTTATAACTTACAGCAGTACATTATCCTATTTATGAACATTAAAGTTACAGTAGATGTTGCATTGAATGCAGAATTTCATTACTACAGTATTCTATTTTTATATTTGCTGTTGTGTTTAATAATATCTTTGGGCATAATATTTTATCATGCGTGTCTTTATTTTGACGATGTATCCGTATTGTTATGTAATCAAATATATATTCCTCTTTTATTTTCTTTGACAGCTGGAACAACCTATATTTTTAGTAAAGGAGGAGGACAAATAACATACACTTGGCCCCCCAACGATCGGCCCAGCACGCGAGCTGACAGACTGGCTATAGGGTTTAGCACAGTACAAAAAGAAGCAATATTGGTTCGAGTGGACAGCTCTACAGGATTGGGGGACTACCTAGAGCTGCACATTGTAAGTAATAAATGTTTTCTTTCTTATTACAGTATATAGTTCCAATACCATTGGTGCAGATGGTTATAATATATATATATATATATATATATATATATATATATATATAAATATATATATATATATATATATATATATATATATAACCTTTAAATCACTTTGTTATTTTTTCTTTTGTTAATGTGTTCACTTTCTTCCATACTGGTTCACACCGTCAAATGTGATCACAACAGATCACATTTAATGTACTGTCTTTAAAATGATATTGATGGTATTACTGTTATTATTGCTCAGCATTATTAGTAATAGTAGTATTAGTGATACAACCAGTAGTATCAGGACTAATTATAGAACACATAACACGTAAACTTAATACAACATACATTCTAAGACATATTACACAGTGAATAAGAGGATGATTTTCTTAAGATGTAAGTTAATCCATGTTTGTGGATCTGTGTTCATATAAACTGCCTAATCGGGTTAGTTGAAAATAGGACAAATAAGTGATTTTTACATTTTCTTGTAACCTGATTGGGCGATGGACTTACATAAAGTATAACTTATGTGCCCTTTAATAAATCAACCCCTAAATTGTCATTGTTACTCATTTTGTATAACTCAAAATCTTTTGAAATTTAATATAAAATGGGATATCCATAATGCAATATAATTAAAACAAATTTTGTAGAAAAATAGCAATGTTGAGCTTTTATCCTCAAATAAAGTATTGGACTTATTCAAATATACATTTGCACCAGGCTGTGCCCATAGCCCCATTACAACATGGGGATGGCAGTGGTGCATCCATGGTTCCTCTGTTACGTAATTAGTCTGAATAGTAATGGGAGCTCCCACGTATACTTTTAATTAGGTAAACTATGGCTCTTCAGTCCCTATATAACTGTTAGAACAATCCACAACTGCTGGAGAACAACAAGTTACATCTTTACTATAGGCATATTTACACTTGTGTCCTACTTACAACTATAGCTAACTAAAATACAACCATATCTCATAGTTTCCACTCTCCCAGAAGACTCCCCAATTTCTGGTAGTCATTCCGGAGTCCCAGGAGAGCAGGGCAACCTCCCGGTTCCCGGCCACATAGTTAAGTGGCGGGGCGGCAGGGCTTAGTGAGATGTTTTGCATGTCATTGTGGGCCCGCCCCCTTACTGCAATAGGCCAAGAAATATGATGGCAGATTAGGGGGCAGGGCCAAATGGTGCGACTGTTGGTACAGTAGGGGGGACAGACTTTCTTTGTCTTGTTTACATATTATGAGGGAATGCATTTTCTAAATCACTGAAAAATGAATATTCAACATAGTTTATATATGATGTTTGCCTAAGATACTTCTATTTGCTTAAAGCTAAAGTAAAATAGTGTAGACGATTAATACCACCACCACAATTACCTTTTTATGTGTGCTTCATCCTGACTGATTCAGTAATATACACACTTATGAAGTTTCTAAAACAAGCAAACAAAGAGTGAAGACTATTTTTGAGCATCGGTAGACCACTAACTAGAACAGTAAGCACACTAAGTTGTTCTTGCCTTGAAAAACATGCCTGAAATTGCTGCACAAAAAAAATGAGATGTAAATAATATACCCTTCTCTGGTTGGTGCCGTTACACAGCTCCCAACATTTGTAAATCAAAAATTTGGTCAATTTGGCACTGGTTTGTACAATGCAAATCCCCGATAAACCCAGCCAACCAACCACTCTTCGCCATTCCCCTGAAACTCAGAACTGTTAGGAGATGCACTGTCATGCTTATTTATAAATATTGATTGAATATAATAAGAGGGATTGAAGTTAAAGCATAGCCACGCACAACGCATTTTACTACAGATTTAAGGAATTCTTATTTTTTTCTTCCTCTCATTCAACCTTGTAGTTTAATTTACATATATATGCATTAGTATATTCATTGGTTTTTGGCTACTATCTTATTTCATAAAGGATAATTAACATCACATCATAGTAATGTATACATCATTGGTTAAGCTTATTCATTTATGTTACATTTGCTAGAGATTTATTTAAGGGGACATTATAGTATAATTGTAAATAAACATATGTCGGGCTTTACTAATTCATAATTTTGATGTAAATTCAGAGTCATCATATCTGCGATCATCAAATCATGATAGTTTGTTTTCTACAACATATTCCATTGCCACTGTTGTTATGTATGACAATGGACCCCTTGTTTTAAACAGGCGAGTCTCCTCTTTGCAGTTATTTGATGAAAGTCTTCTTACTATCTCCTGGGTCAAATAAAAATAAATACCAAGCCAAATATAAAATAACACTTAAGTTTAACTCTTAGGGGCATATTCAATTAGCCACGTTACGCACAAAAGTAACGCTGCGTTAAAAGTATTACTGTTATTACGATAATTCTAACCCGGATTTCATCTTGCAGCTCCCTAAGCTGCGAGCAGAAAGCCTGCGTTAAAGGTACCGTAATAACGGTAATTACGCGCACTATTACCGTAATAACAGTAATAGTGCGCAATTAAATATGCCCCATATATTGCCTTTACAGTAGCTACGCCCTAAATCTGAACCTATCCCCAAGTGTTAACATTTCATTGAATTTAGGTTGAGCCCTAGTCCAAGCTTAAATCTACCGATAACCCCTACTCAATTTCTAAAAGATCACTGATTTTGTTAAATTCTAATAACATAGGAAACACTTACACTTAGTACGTTGTGCAAACTGGTTTTGACTTGACACCGTTGTAGATTTTTCCACATGTCCTGCAAATTGATACGGAGCCCCACAATGTCATCTTAGCCCTGTCCATACTAATGTATTAATGAGGCCCACTCAGAAGCATGACACGACACCAGTAATAGTAAATATACTAAAAATGGAAAGCATTAAAAATAGTTATAGAACATGGAGAATTACTCAGAAGAGACGTAAGCCTTGTTAACGTGGTATATTGCAACGTGAAGGCATGAATAGCAAGTGATGATATCAGAGTCATAACCTTGATGCTTGATCTGCTGTTTGACATGTGTAATAAATGAGCTTACTGGTGTACAAGTCTTTGCAAAGGATGCTTTGCTGATATTTCTTAGGATAGTTTTTGATCCAAGATCACATTTGTTCCTGGAACTCGGCATAAAATTACTGATGCATATAGTAATTCAGTTTTGTGAAAAGAAATGGCTGCGGTTCAAGAAATCCTACCTCTAGGTCATCTAAGTGTATGCATAAATCAATATAGCCAAAGTAAATAGAACTTAGGAAGCTTTAGAAACACCTTAGAGATGCATTATATTTACACATCGCAATTTATCTTTAGTAATAGGCAATGTATTTACTGTATAAAAGCAGTCTTTATATTGATGCATCTTGCCTCTAATTATGACATGTTACAGTAGAATTGCACCTATAGCCAATGCAATACTGCATGCACGGTGCCTAGCTAATTGGCACATGAACATTCAGTCGGATAATTTACACTGTTCTGTGGACCATTGACTAGCCACTCTTTAAATCGTAATTATATATGACGTCTCCAGTTTCATAACCCAAGCTGGCAAAAGCAATTATCAATATTAAACTCACTTATCTTTATTATAGGTTTCTTGCCATTCGATATTGGGAAGTGTAGTGATCCAACTCAGTTAATGACCATTTTATTAAGTATCTGAAACCTGGTTTATATTCTATCCTTATTTATCATTCATAAGTAGTATTCCATCAGTAAGTAAGATAGATGTTATATTATAGTATGGTGTGCTTGGTCCAATAGTAATAGAGTATTTGGAGAATTATTGTTTTTTTTTAATATTCTTTTTTTTCTGGAGACATTTTATCTTTTACTTCATACGTACTTTTATTTTACCATTCTCCTTTTCCATTTGTTTCTACCATGAATTTCAAAGCCTGCAGTGTTTTAAACAATAGAAGAAAACGGAAAAAAATAATAGAAAATTCTTGATAAAGAAAACTGTGCTATAACCTCTAACTTGGAGTATTTTCTATCAGGATCTTTCCAAGCCTGGCTATTTAACAGTACCCTCTGGAATGTGCACTACTAATATAGAGGACCTGCTAATTAAATATGTAAAGCCTAGGAACTAAATGGTAGAATTTAAGTCATTGGGCAAAATCTGAGTAGGGATCAGGCAATGTCATTCTAGCCTCCAGGGCTTCTCTTTCTGCTCTCAATAGAACATAGTGGAGCCTTTTCTGAGCAAGAGCGGTCAGGGGCACATATGTGATTGGCTCATTATCAGAAGAGGCCTCCCCTCTGCTCTTTTGAGAGCAGAATTGGGGTAACTGAAGGGAGCGGGGTTGTCAGGGTACATGGGGACCTTGGAGGTGGGGCCAACTGGCATTGTCACGCTCTCCTCTCCTCTGGGCCCTATAGCCACCATGCCCCTTGACTCATGATATTTAGGTCCCTGGTTGTAGGATCTTAGCTATTGTCGCATAGTATTTACACAAAAAAATAGCTGATACCGTGGTTAAGTATATTCAACTGCTATGATCTCAAAGTTCTTGGAACGTAAGCTTTTATTTTAATGAGTAGATGAAATGTGTGTGCTGTATTTGGTGTCAAGAGCATTATAGAGCCCCATTTTTATTAAAGGTGTTTTTAGTAAGTGACCCAGGAGTGGTTTAGGTTAGAGCGAGCTAATGGCTGTATCAATTACTGAACTCGTTGCCATTATTGAAGCAGTTTAATTACACATACTCTTCATGAATTTATACATTTGCTCTAACTTATTAAATGAACCAAATACAGAAGCTTCACAATTCCACATGCTTCTAGGTTTTCCATTATCGCTAACATACAGTGAATATAAATATGGTCGGGTTAAAAATAAATACCAGGCTTGGTCACGTGGCACATAACAGTTATAGACTATTCTGTGGATTATTGTATTTTCAATTTCTTTAATCCCCATTTTCCTTATCCACAGGGTTTATCTGCATGAAATGCAAGCTCAGCTTTTTTTTTTTTTTTTTTTTTTTTTTTAAATAAAACGAATTCAGGGATGGTTAAAAAATGGGCGAAATTGTTATCTTTTAAAATGTATGAGAGTGCTGAATTTGTGAACCTCCGTGTACAAACATATGGTTTGTTTGATAAACAGTGAAAGAAAGAATAAATGTTTTTTAGTTATAAACAGATAATACAAGCCACAAGTGCCTGGCACCACAAGCAGTCGGTGAGATTACAGGGCACATACATATTTCAGATTGTAAGTTGACTCTCTTGAATAACAATTTTTATTTCATCCTTATATTGTTAATGTTTTTCACTTAGTTCGTGGCACAAGAATCTAAGTCATCTTGTGTAACCCGGTGTTAAATCATTTGTATATTGCCACTTGTATTTACTTGTATGCTGCACAGTTGTTTTAATTAAAATAAATTTGCACTGCCACCTGTGGAAAAGATTTTGCTAATGCTAATATACACCTCCCCCTAGGTGGAACGCTGCAGTATGCTACATGGAGTCATTTGTTTTTACCAGGGCTCTGTTGGTGCTGGCAAATTAATTTAGTTTGTCAACTTGAAATGACAGTGGGCAGGGGTGTCAGAGAAGGGACCAATCACCAGTCGCAGTCTCTTGATTGGAACTTGTGATTGGTTCTTCTGCTCATACTGGTTTTTAGCTGAGCAGGAGGATGTTATTAATATATTTTCCATAGGTGGTAATACAGCCTTAATGTTAAAAGGTATGAAATATAATTTAGCTGTTTATATATTCAATGTAGTTTTTAATATAGAAAGGCCCTTTGCAATATTTTTCCAACTAGTAAAGGATTATATTTATTTCCCAGACATATTAAGTTGGTGCCTATTTATATATGGGCTGGGGCATATAAGCTTCCAGAAACAACTAAAAAAAGATTGTTGTGGGCAACTAATGTGCAGGCACTAAACAGCGCCACATGATATTGGAAAATCATGTGATGTCATCATTTAATATCATAGAATAGTCCTCTACTGGATGAAATGCCTCTCAGAGATGCAGATACATTAGATATGTTATGCAAGGCAGCTCATATTGCTGCATTTAAAGTACATGTACTAGTAACTGACATGCATGTTGCTAATAGATTTATTTTGCAGTGACAGAGCAGGTATATGGGGGTGACAAATATCATACTTGCCAACTCTCCCGGAATGTCCGGGAGACTCCCGAAATCCGGGTCAGTCTCCCGGACTCCTGGGAGAGCAGGCAAGTCTCCTGCATCCAGCAAATACCTGGCCAAAATAATGTGATTCGCAGTGAATCGCGTCACTTTGGCCCTGCCCCCCCCCGCATCAAAACAACATTTTCGATGCTGGGAGCGGGGCCAAAATGATGTGATTGACACCCCGCCCCCTCCCACCCTCTAGTCACGCCCCCTGTCCAGGATCTTCTGGACTTCAGTGCCCAAAAGTAGGCAAGTATGACCTATATGGATCTTAGGTGACTCCATAAGTCCTCTAGTTAAAAAATAAAAACAAAAATAATTTCTAATCCTATTATTCAGGACATCTAAATGAATTTAATGTTGGTGTATAATAAAGAGAATGTGCTAATTCTGTTAAAGTAAACATGAAAGTGTTTCTGTATTTTCCATAACTAGTGTCCATTAAATAGAAATAAATATTTGTTCTAATATAGTAGCAAAGGAAAGTCATATCTGTTCAAAACAGAATAAACACTATAAAAAATTCACTTTACTAGTACAAAAATCATTTATTTTGTGTAAACCCGAAATATCATAAAAAACAGACAAACAAGTGATATATTCTATGACATGATTAGTTATCAAGGGTTTGGTATGTGATTGGTTGGGCATTGTGATCTCTAAATGAAGAGGACTCACCATTCATTAATGATTTCATGTTTTACGTTACTATGGGGGGAAGTGAAGGACTGCAAGGACAAGGGGTCTCCAGAGGAACCTCTTGGGAGTCTGTGCAGCTTGATGCTGTCATTCTAGCATGACATGTGTGTCTCAGAGAAACATTCATGATCACAAGGGTTAATTGCAAAGCTAGGCAGACATGATGACCTATTTTATCAACCTGATATTTATCGGGATGTATGTTGTAGAGAAGTTACATAAAACAGCAGAAATGGTGGGCATACAACATAACGATAGTGAAGTCACCCTCTGTATCATGCAATTTCATGCAATAACACAAGCTCTATAAGTGTGATGACATGTTGTCAGAGTAATGTATACTTAGCCTAAATGAATGAAAAAGAATGAATAACCGAATTCAGTAAATTGCCCAACTAATATTTATAAGACAAGCAGCAGGGGTGTACGCAGTAAAGCTTAGCATTTGTTAATTACTGTTAACCTTCAAGAGATTGCTGAAATAGAAAAGCAATGAATAAAATGGCCATAAAATATAAAAAGGTCATTCAGCAGCAATGTTGTAGCACATGTCCTTGTAGAAATGTTGCTGCTGTGAAGAAGATAAGTATAGTATGCAGCCAGCAATCCACAGGGGCTTGTATTAAGAAGCTAAGCAGTTAAGTTTGAGACTTTGCAGGTTGTGAATAACACCAGTTTTAAGGAAGTTGATTTAAAGCAGTCTAAATGGTAGGAAAATTCATAATGGGAAGCTGGAGCTTGGTGTACTTCCATGACATGTAGCTATCTCATTTGGAACAAGACAAATGACCTGGACTTTGATGAAACTACTATGTCCTGTACTTACATATTGCTTAATCCCTCTAGAGAGGTAACATTTTTCTTTAAGGGCAACAAAGGTCACCATAGACACACAGGAAAAAATCGGTTAAAAACTGATGAAAGCCCGTCGTTTCAATTGAGTCAAACACCGTGAATTACAACCGACTACATGCAAATATAATTGATGGGGGTCATTTGCTAATATTGCTAAAATGTGCAATTCAGCACTAAAAACACATTAAAATGACAGCAATTATGTTTTCGCTCTATTGTTTTCATGGTGGACCCAATTTTCCCATTTGTTGCAATGTTTTGAAGTGCACATTTACACCTTTTAGTAGATAACTTGATTGCCTGATTGAGAATATAGTAATGCGACTCTAAACAAAGCTTCTCTATCACTTTAATTATTTCTACCAGCCTTACAGAAACAATGGAAGTAGTTAGGGTTGCTCCCCAGGGACAGTATGGAAATAAATTACTTCTATTAATGTGAAAACACGTCTGGACTCAGAAAGTTGTCATGTATATGCAATTGCAAAGTCTATCCTGCTGAATAAGACTAGCTTGTTTGCAATTCCTGCCAGGAAAACGGTTCTGCACAATAAAATGATCTTGAAGCATGGAAATCAAGTGCAGGAGTTTGAGAATCAAATGCTATTCTAGTAGTGTTTCTGGTATTAATCCAACCTGAAGATCAGCTTACATTTTACAGATAGTTTAAGTAGAATAGTTCCCATGAGTATCATATACTCTCGCAGGAAGCTTACTTTACTGTGCTTTGTTCCCCCACTTGAGTTCGCCTCTTAATAATAAAATATTTTTTTTCTTTTGAAATAACTGAGCATAATGCCATGTAAAATTGTTGCATGATCCTTTCCAAATACAAATATTTGTTAAATATTAAAACACTTTGATAAAGAATGTATGAATATTTGTTATAAATACAGTCAACAAACAAGCCTGTTCTAGCAATAATAAACAACATAAGGCTTTAACTCTCCCATGTTCTTGCTTATAACACAGTAATTCCTGTTTATTTAATCAACTTGCCCAGTGTCGATAGAAAATTATATTAAAGGCTTAAAATTCAAGTTGTTCTTATATGAAAAGGTTCTTGTAACACTAATAACACGCACAGGTGTGTATGAAATGCCATACCATGACACAACTTAAGATATGTGTGTTCCCCTGACATGTACTTGGCTGAAAGCTATTGTTCTTTGTTATCAGCTATTTGTGGCTGTGATGGCTTTATGTTGTGTCCTTCAGAATGCTTACACACCGGTGGTTTGTTGTGCGTCATTCACAATCATAGCCACATCCTTTCTTCTCTGCTCAGACTAGAAACTCTTCTGCATTTATTAATTGTTCTTTTTTTATTAAAAAAAATGTGAATGTTACGTTTAGCAATCTTTTAATACTATTCTCTGCAGTGGTAACTCTTAGGCAAAGTATTTATTCAAATTTAATTTAATATGAATTTTAAAGCTCCAATTGAAGAGAAATAATTAAATATAGTGTCTCTCTAGTTTGTATGTAAGCATATGGAAAGAATAGCATACCACACACACACACAGAGCTGGTGCAAGCATTCTCAGCAACCTAGGCAAAGCTTCAGCCCACCACCCCTCCTTCCCCCAATAAAAATAATAACTCTTACCTCCTGCTGGCTGGTATGGTTGCAGCTCAGATGCACTGATGTCCAGATACAGAATGCTGTTCAGGCTTCACTGCTGCTCAGGAGCAAACGCAGGATATCTAGACGGGAGGCTCCAGATGTTAGATTCCAGAACAAAGCAAAACAAAGACTTGACATCACTCACCTGTTACACATTGTCATGTCCCCCGTTGCCCACCATCTTTTCTCACACATGCCCACATAGCTATTCTCACTTATGCTACCGCCTTGACCATCAGCAACTTGTCACACATGCTGCCCGCATAACACCAGCTCTACTCACATGCCCAGCTGCCCACCGGCTTATCTCTCACATACACCCCTCCCCTAGGCGTCTTTTTTTCACACCTGTCCCTCTTGCCTACAAGCTTTTAATAAATAAACATTTATTTTTTTTAGTATTTGCCCACTACTTGTCTCTCCTCTGTTGCTATCTACTAGTAAAATTAATTTTACATCTGGAGTATACTTTAACACATGAAAATAAAGAAATAAAGGTAATCTAAATGACAGAGATAATCTAGAGCTTTCCCTATTTATTTGCATGTGTTAATGTATTGGGTAGAAGTAGGCGCAAAGCCATTTTACTATAGTAAGCGGAGGGGAGAGAAGAAGGTTGCGGTGAGGGATTCAAATATCCTTCTACCACAATGCTCTCCCCACAGGGTAGAACGGCTGATGCCATCTGAGTAGAGCTCCAAAAAGCTAGGCCTTTTGGAGAGTGCTAAATTGTCCCAGACCACAGTCTCCATTGAAAATTGAGGACTGCTGTTTAATTAGAAATTTAGCCTAATGCTGGATATATCTGTGATACCTACTGCGTTAGGCTTTTGTTAGGTAGCTAGGTTACTTAAAAACGCCTAAACCATGTGGAGAAAGCCATTTTTGCATGGCTTATGGCTTAATAAATAGGGCCCCGATAGTCTGTAACTCATGGGGATTTCTGAGCGCATCCCTCTTCCTTCCTGTTTTATCCAGCCACATCTCCCCAATATTTTCAGACTCCCCACCCCTCATTTTCTGTAGCCTCTTATCCCACGCCCCAATTTCTGTAGCCTCCTCTCCTCCCCCTTGTTTTCTCCAGTCTCCCCCCCATGTTTAGTATAGCCACCTCTCTTCTCCCCTTGTTTTCTGTAACGTTTTCTCCCCCACATGTTCTGTAACCTTTCTCTCCCCCCTCATTTTCTGTAGTCTTTTGTAGTTTTAGCACCGCCCACGTTACGTTAACTAATAATATCTCACTATGAGAGATTATTAGTGTGTCCTCTCCTCCCCCTACTGTGGCCTCCTCTCCTTCCCCCCTCATTTTTTGTAGCCTTCTCCCCTCCCCCCTGTGTTTTCTGTAGTCTCCTCTCCTCCTTCCTCATTTCCTGTAGCTGCATCTCCTCCCCCCTCGTTTTTTGTAGCATTTTCTCTCCCCTTGTTTTCTGTAGATTTCTCTAGTGTTCGCCCCGCCCGCGTTACGTTAACTAATAATATCTCATTATGAGAGATTATTAGTGTGCCCTCTCCTCCCCCTCATTTTCTGTGGCCTCCTCTGCTCCTCCCTCATTTTCTGTAGCCTTTCCCCCCCCACACTCGTTTTCTGTAGCCATCTCTCCCCCCTTGTATTCTGTTACCTCCTCCCCTTCTCATTTTCTATAACCTCCTTCCTCCCTCCCTCACTTTCTGTAGCCTTCTGCCACCCATTTTCTATAGCCCCCCCCCCCCCCTCATTTTCTGTAGCCTCTGTAGCAATTGCACCGCCCGCATTAATTTAACTAGCAATATCTCATTATGAGAGATTATTATTGTGTTTGCCCAGCCACAGTGCTGCCCTCCCCAGTGCCCGGCGCCATAGGCAGCTGCCTATGGCGCCAAAAGACGTCTTGCGATACTAAGCTTCTCCCACTCTTTCAATAACATTTGTTTTCTTATTCTTACCATATCTGAGGACCATATTCATATCATAGAAATACTGTTTCCATGTGCCTAATCTAGAAATAATGATTATTTTTAAGGTGTGCTTGACTAGGGTCTGGGCACTTTATGGTATTCAGTCTTCAACTCCTGCATGTCTGTCAGAGGATGCTCTCAGAAGCAGGAGATGAGGGTGCTGATCTTATTAAAAATAGTGACCTGTACATTCGTGTGATTATCTTAGTGAAGACAGGGCTGCATGTGGCAGGAGCAGCGGTGACAAGCAGGGAGCCACAGACTGAGACTTAGTAGAATTAGGAGAGTCCTCAGTAGGACAATGTAGTGATATGTAGCTGCTGTCACTGGGGCAGCAAGATTATGGTGTCAAATGTACCTTTATATGAAACAAAGCATGTTATGTACTGGACCAACTCTTCCATATTAAACTAGCATTGATTACTAAATGTATGGGATACATAGCGAGTTTGCAGGTTATGGGGTTGAGAGGCCATTTTGAAAATGATCATTTGGTTCTAAGGTGACATACACACTGGGTAAAACGATTAGCTGTCGTTACAGAGCTCATTGGTGAAGGCAACCTCTGTACACACCAATAGCAGGTCATATCTATGTAGTGTATCTGCATTTTAGGTACATCCTGCTATGTAGTGAATACAAAGGTCTTCTTTACCATAGTGATTAATGATCTGCATAGTGATAGACTTTAGAGCTGCATCCACCATGCTCTTGGTGCATCTAACTGCACCTGAGGTAAAACTCTATGGCAGAGCCGTAACTAAGAATTCTAGTTCCTGGGACAAGAAAGAGAAATGCCTCCCCAGTAGCCCTCAATTTTAACCAAACTAAGCTAAAATATTCCTAAATTACGCCCCCCTTCAGCGCTGCGCCCTGGGCGGTCAACCCTGTCGCACAGCCCTAGTTACGGCCCTGCTCTATGGTTTGCTTAGTGTATACATAGCCTAAGTATTATTATTACCATTTATTTATATAGTGCCACTAATTCTGAACTCACTCACATCAGTCCCTGCCCCACTGGGGCTTACAGTCTAAATTCCCTAACACACACACACACACACAGACACAGACAGACTAGGGTCAATTTTGTTAGCAGCCAATCAACCTACCAGTATGTTTTTGGAGTGTGGGAGGAAACCAGAGTACCTGGAGGAAACCCACGCAAACACAGGGAGAACATACAAACTCCTCACAGATAAGGCCATGGTCGGGAATTGAACTCATGACCCCAGTGCTGTGAGGCAGAAGTGCTAACAACTTAGCCAACGTATAAGCTAATTGTTGCTAAGCTTATCCTTCTTGTGACCTATGTTGGCTCGTTTGTGTCTCAGCCATGTTCTTAGGTTCAGTATTGATTTTGCAAAGTTATCTTCTTAACATGCTCTGTTGAGATGACATAAGAACTTAAGTCAGCAAAACACAGCAAGCTTAATGTGGCAGATATATTTGCACTGGGAAAATAATGTAACCAGAAAAGTTTATATTCTTATACAGAAAATGAACATATATATATATATATATATATATATATATATATATATATATATAATAATAACTCCTCTATGTTGGGACGACAATAGCAGTGCCAGGAAGAGTACAATATAAATAACTATACTCGTTATTGCTGCTCTGTCAAGGTTAAAAGAAAAAAACACCTTTAGTTGCAGCAACGAAATTAGTTACATAAATATTGCATGCATTTAGATGTTACAGTTGGCTGGAACTTAACCTATTATATTGTACATTAATTGCTTTGAATAATAGAACAAACAGGAGAAAGTTAAAGAACTGATCAATGGGAATTTATATTTGGCGTTCCAACGCAGAATGCTAGAGGCAACAATCCCCTCTCCTCCCAGCAAAGAGTAATATTGGAAATGAAACATATGCTACAGCACAACGGAAGAGTTATAATTATAAGTAGTCAGTGAAAGCATAAACTTGTGGATGCCGTTATGATGAAATATCATAATCATAATCATCATCATCATCATTGTGTATTATAGGGGCCACAGACTCCGTAGCACCGGACATTCGGATGAATCCTAATGATTTTAGAGGAAATCTACAAATGTCTCATTCACGTAATATTCACATAACATAATACCAACAGAGCAATTTATAAAAGTTGACTTAACGGACCTGATTTATTAAGGAAAGTAAGGCAAAATAATGAGTAAGTTTTCTAAAGGACAAAACCTTGTTACAACACAAGGGGTGCAAATCAGTTTATTATTTTGCACATAAGTTAAATACTGGCTGTTATTTCATGTAGCACACAAATACTAAATAGATTTATTTTTATATTAAAATTTAAAGTTGATCTAGGACATGCCCTACCCCAACTATAAATCTGCCATCACATTTTAAATTTTCCTTCTCCTCCAATGCAATATGGTTTTGCCAAGGTGCAAAGTTGCTCATTATTTTTGCTCTCCTTTCCTTAATGAATCAGGCCCAACATGTTTGTCTATTTCCCAGGAAGTTCGGTATGTTATTCATTGAAGGCTGTACCAACAGTTTTTGCTGCTTTTTAAAATATTTTAAAGTACACTTTTTAACTCCTTGGCTGGGACTCACCTACTTGCCCAGTAGTTAAAGGATTGCAAGAAAACCCAAAAATAACTGCCCACCGTGATTGAGGTTTTTATTTTAATGCTACAGAGCGCCCCCTAGGCAGCAAGCAGTGAAAATGCAAGGGATAGGCGAAGGTTCTTTCAAAGGTTCATTCTTCGTTTGGACTTGGATAGCCCCCATGTTCAAGCAAGGACAATAAATAACTCTAAAGCAGAGGGGAGAAGGATTGGGGGCTCAGATCTCAACCCTCCTGCCCAGCTGCTAAGTAAATTGAGTCCCCTTTTTCAAATTAGGGTGCCTTTTTTTTAAAAAAAACATAATAATAAAGTATTTAACTGGTATTTAACAATTATGTTATGGTCTGTCACCAGCCATATAAACCCTTACTCATGTAAATAAAATTTACCACTATAGGAGTTGTGTTAATTGTGCCAGTCCCACTCAGGTATGACACACTGGTTTCCACCCAACCCTAAAGAGGCACCAGCTCTAGACTGACAAGCCTGGGACTACCAGATCATGGGGGTCTTGGGGTCATGCTAATTTTACACCCCACCCTATAGAGGCGCCAGCTCCGGGCTGACAGACCTGGGACCACCACATCATGGGGGTCTTGGGGTCATGCTAATTTTACATCTTACTGTATAAAGGGACCAGCTCCGGGCTGACAAGCCTGGGACCACCAGATCATGGGTTCTCGGGATCATGCTAATTTTCCATCTGGGGTAAGCTTTCAATATAATACGGACAACCCCTGCTTATCGTCTTTCTCTTATATCAGAAACCAGTACAGGCTATTTAGCGCCGGGGCTGGTTGAGGATTTGAGGAAGGGGCTACGCTACTTATTTTTGCATTATTTATTTATTTATTATGACATTGCTCTGTATATGTGTATATGGAGTAGCAAAAGTGAATTTGAAGCTGTATCGCCAGAAATTCCTACAGCCGGTTTTGCGGCAAAACTTTACAGGATTTTTGCATATTTTTTGTTTTATCTATATCTGCCTTTAGGACATTATTTCTTGCCTGTGAGTGCTGTTTTAGTGAAGTACTTCCAAATGCACGTGGTGTATTTTTGTTCTGTCTACTTTCCAATGTATTACCTCTACCGAGCAATCATAGCGCATATTCATTACTAAAATGTGGCTTAGTGTATAAGAACAATGCTCTATTAGCAAAAAGCAATATCCCCAGAATGGTGAATTACCGACAGTAAATAGTTATTATGTATGAATAGAATCACATGTAGCTTATTATGTCTGCAGGCGTCTATTCTCTCTTTTTTTATATTACTCATTAGTTGTAAAGAATAGCAGCAGTTCCCATGGTATTTTCCAAGCTATATTTTCCTTCTGAAAAAAATAATGAGGAAATGTAATGTAAAAATTCTATGTATAGACGTTTTTAGCAAAGACTTTTAATTTCCAACAGGTATTCAGGAATGTTACCCCGTTTCTCACTACTTCAGTAACTATAGCCACTTATTTCAGATCGAGAATTGTTTGTCCAAAAGCAAACTCTGTATAGATGTTAATTCGAGCAGTAAGAATTGATTGGCAAGCCAAGAGGGGCTGTCATTTCTCACACATTGTCACATTTTGCTGATTTAACCAATTAGAACGTGTATTCAATTATCCCATTAGCAAATTATATGTGTCCCAACTGTTAAATCGCCTGAAATCAGTGACATTAGTAGAACTGAATAGCTGATTTATTTTGATGCGGACTTGCTTTTTGCTACTCTACAACAGTTGGGCTCTTTTGAACAGCACTCTTTTACCCCCAAAAAACTACAAAAGAAATTAAAACTGCATTTTAGAGCCCCCTAAGCTCCTATTTTGACACATTTCATACCATAGGAAACACTGATTTTGCCTGAATTTTAGCCGTCCGCGTGATTCCCGAAGCATTCTGAAAGGGGAGTTGTTCTTATTATGCGACAAGGAAACCATATTTTCAATTGAATGGTATCTCTTAGAACTGGAGCTTCTAACAATGTTAGAATTATGATTTTTTGGCTAAAAAAGTGACATTCAAAAGCTCCCATCTGACACTCACCTTATCCAGGGGACCAAATGGTGTGCAATGAAGCCAAACCAAGCTTTGCTCCACAAAACAAAATAAATATGAAAGTGTGATCATTCATCACCAAAAGGTATTATCTGTGACTGAATGGATCTATTGCTAATATTTCAGGCAGGAACTAAAATTGGCATTTAAGCAAATATTTGTCATTTAGTGTAATCTACTCAAATAAAGACAATGTCATTATTTTAATTATGAGATCTTCCAACAGCAGCTAAGTCTATGACAACAAGAAAACGTATGCTTTATAAATTGATTTTCAAAATGTGGTGCCCTACAACCTATAATACTGACTGTTACCTAATTTGATTTCATATGAAAAGGACTATAATAATAATTTAAAAAAATTCCCTGTTGCTCACTTGGGGTGGTTGAGGGGTCTACATATTTAGTTCCTTAGGGGCATATTTACTAAACTACGAGTTTGAAAAAGTGGAGATGTTGCCTATAGCAACCAATCAGGTTCTAGCTGTCATTTTGTAGAATGTACTAAACAAATGATAACTAGAATCTGATTGGTTGCTATAGGCAACATCTCCACATTTTCAAACCCGCAATTTAATAAATAAACCTCTTAGACTTCATGTTGTGCTGTATGTACAGATGGCATGCTGCTATTTTAGCATAATGGTGTGATCTGGCCCCTTCCGAAAACATAGAGGATCACTCCACACTAACCTCTTGCCCCTATTGTAATACAGTTGTAGAGCAGCGTGGGTCCTGCTCTCAGCAAACCTAGAGACAGGCGCGGACTGACAACATGCAGCCTGGAGGGCGCACAGACGGCCGCATCACATGACACGCGATGCAGCCGGGCCGCACCGCGTGTCATATGATGCGGCCGTCTGTGTGGCCCGAACAGCGGTCACACTGAGCGGCCCGGAGGACCGATGCCCCCCTGCCCCCCGACCTAGCCCGCCCCTGTCTAGAGACTTGTGTCCTATAGTTCTCTATTATTGTCAATGATACTTGTTATACAAATACTGTATTTAGAAACTTTATTATTGTTTATTAATAATAATAATAATAATAATAATAATAATAATAATAATAATTACTTATATCATCACTTAGTTTCCTAAAGTATAAATGCTATTCATTTCACATATTTTAACTGTATTAGCACTTAGTTCTATTTTTATTTTATTCTACATTCATTAGCCAGGAGAAACCTTTAAAAGGAGTTACTGAACTTGTGAACTTTGTGAAATAACTTGCTAATATCCAGCAGACGTTGGTCAACCTGTCATAAAACTCCACAGCTCGGCCATTATTCTTCGCCCGTTCATTCTCTCAAAGTCGTTTGAGTTTCTCTGCCACTACTCTTGCTGTCAAGCTTTGCACCAACTTTCCCTTTTTCACACTACATTAGGTCTTTCCTAATTGATTCTATCGCTAGTTGTCATTGGGGCAAGGTCATATGGCTTCTGTCACAGTCTTTATTTTTCTTTTTTTTCCCCATATATTTTGCACTACCTGTGCCAACAAGACGAGGGTACAGAATGGGGACAGATTATTTAGAACTATTGTGTTACAACTTTTTTCTTGCTGAAGATGTGACACTCATTTTCCTATGTAACCTAATTGAGCTTTGATTTATTTTACAGTACTAATTAATGTACAGAATTTTACATTTAACCATTAACTAATGGGGTTCGGAAAACCCCTGACTGATTGCATCACTTAATGCCAGGCGTGGGCTGGCAAATTTCAGCCCGGGGGGCGCACAGGTGGCCGCATCACATGACGTGACCGCATCGCGTGTCATGTGATGCGGCCGCCTGTGCGCTGTCGCGGCCGCATCGCGTGTCATGTGATGCAGCCGCCTGTGCGCCGCTGGTAATCAGGTAATATTGCAGCAACGAAGGGGGGGGGCGGCCGGCCCAAACAATGGTTAGACTGAGCGGCTGATGCCCACCTGCCCCCCGGCCCAGCCCGCCCCTGCTTAATGCAATTGGCCAGGAGAGACCAGAGGATAGTCCACACACTTTAACACCTTCTCTATATATAGCCCTTTACTTTGGGGTCTTATTACCAGTTCTGTAATCTAGCCAACAAATGAACATCAATCAAACTGCATGAATAATTTTGTCCTTTTACCAACCGGTTCATTACAGTGATACCCTCCAACCACGCGTTCTACACAATCTAAGCCTGAAGACCAACCTAACATGTTTTAATTAACAATGCTAGTTATCAGTGCCAAAGTAGATGCCACAGAGAGGGTCTAATACATACTTGCCAACATTTGAAATCTGTCCCCTGGGAGAGCCCAGAGGACAGGTCATGTGACAAGGGGTAGGAGGGGGCGTCACCATAGCCCCGAAATTCACGGAATTAAATGGCGGAGGTGGGGCTTAATGACATCATTAAGCCCCGTGCCGCTAATCAATGCTGTGAATTCCGCCATTTTATAGTGAATGCCGTCGGGATCCGTTAGGTCACCTACTCTTTCGGGAGTCCGGGAGGACTCCCCGAAATTCCAGGAGAGTAGGCAAGTATGGTCTAATAGCTCCACCAGGTATGAAAACAGTAGGGTAGACCATGCTATTTAGCCATGTCAAAGTAGGTGCCACAGCGAGAGTCTACTAATAGCTCCACCAGGTATAAAAACAATAGGGTCATAGCACGTACTAAATAAATAAGTTATGTGAATATAGTTGATATATGTTGCAGGTACAATTCAGTTTTATTTCCTTATTAAACATTGATATGTAGATTTAAGCAGATAAGAAATATCTTAATGGTTTACCTGCATTATATACAACTTAATTATCATATATTACACCGATCCAGATGGTGTAGGAATTTCCGCTTTATTTTTATATTTACGGAATGACATCTTCCTTGTCACCTATTCTGTCCTGTTATCTCTGCCTGGCTATAATGTGCTATGTGTGATAGTATGTTGTGCTGGGTGTATTGTACATTATAGTGAGGAATGCACAGGCAGCAGAGGGGAGATAGGAGCCTGTCAGTCCATCAAATGCTAATTAGGGAGATGCCAGCTGGGGAGTGTGCACACAGCTATAGTACTCAGCACTGGAACCTGGGAAAGTATAAGAGTAAAATACCTGTTTAGTTATCCCTCCATTTGTCCAACTCCTTATATCTAAATATGGTGTATTAGCAATTTTTTAGAAGGGCAATATACAGTCTCTCCACATTTTTAACATGTATAGACTTTGGGATTGCTGCTTATTTCTTGAGTCCAAAGGCTTCAATAATAATAGCGCCACCACCAGGTCACTTTCATGTAACACCTTGGCGAATATTTACTAAACTTTAGGTTTGAAAAAGCGGAGATGTTGCCTATAGCAACCAATCAGATTCTAGCTGTCATTTTTTAGAATACACTAAATAAATGATATCTAGAATCTGATTGGTTGCTATAGGCAACATCTCCACTTTTTCAAACCCGCAGTTTAGTAAATCTAGCCCCTTATGTTTAACTTTTAATTTTCCTTTAAACTGTGACTCGGACATACGTGTAACAGATCTAACATAACAGGCTATCTGCCATCTGACAGGGGTGTTCTGAGTTCAGCATTTATTACTACATTGGCTAATACCTAATAAATGATAGACAGTACCAGCAGCTGTGCTATTAAGTACTCTGTAATCAGAGATGCCTGAGTTTGCCATAGCCATCTAAATAACATAAGCCTGGAGCCCAAGGGGGTAGTGACTAACACATATCCAGACAATTCATGATTGCTTTGCTAAAAAATAAGTACACAGAAAAAGAGAAAAGAAAACAGCGAACATAACCATCCTTATTGCTGCGTTTTTATGTGACATTATCTTTCCAGACATCATTTGATAATGGTTGCGGCAGGTGACGCATTATGTTTAGATGAACAGCACGTAGACCATTTTCTCCCTTCGTTTACAGACAGATCCCTTTATGTCTCTGTGTACAGAAATTGTCTTTGTAATTGGTGGCTGTCAGCTTTACTGCCATGTTGTAAACTGTCACCTTGTGTAGGGAAAAAAAGGAGTAAAATATAAAAGGAGGAAGGAAAAAGAGTTAGTAGTTCCAGTGACATCGTTTCATGCCACTTTGATGGGGCTAGCTAATTGACTGAGACAGAATTGTTGCTGTTGTAGGGAAACGAGAAGTGAACCTGTCCCCAATCAGTAGAGATTAACCAAATTTTCAAAGCTGTTTTGCCAAATCTTTGCCTCATTCTGGATAAACATATTTGCCTACTCTCCCAGAGTGTCCCGGAGACTTCCAAATTCCAGCTAGTTCTCCCGGACTACCAGGAGAGGAGGCCATCCACCTCCTGGGAGAGCAGCTTAACGTCATCATCAAGACCTCAGTCTCACCCACTTCACTAGGAAGCCGGCAGGACTGGGGAATCGATTACACAATTAGCTGTGAATTGCAAAGTTTTGGACCACAGTGTGATGGTGCAATTGCAGTATTGCACAGTGAGTGGGGGGGGGGGTTAAAATTACACAAGTCGTGGAACCACATCCCCCCTCACTTTCCACTAGATTGCTCCTCTGGATACCACTGGGGAAGAGGTGAAAAGTTAGCAAGTGTGTGTATGTGGCTGCTAAATTTTGCACACTTTTCTCGCCAAATATGGCCTCAAAAGTTCCTAGTCCTACACTAACCCCCTCACACTATGAACTAGTCAACTGAGCAAGGCATTGACGTCACTAGTCCATAGGCAAGTGACAGACTGTACATTGGCTTAGCTCCCCTGTACATAGTCCATTGTAATGCCACATTTTTTTTTTTTTTTTTTTTTTTTTACGTGATTAAAATCACAACGCTGTGACTAAGAATCTGTTGACACAACAGTAATACTCTGCGTAAGGATATCTATACTATCTGAAAATACAATATTCTCACTTAAACTGTCAACTGTCCAAACTGTGAGCCAGTAGCTTTGTTCTGAAGCTACGTGTGAGCCTCAGTGTATTTTTGGCTTAGGTTATGTTTTATTTGCTTTTTGTTTTCTGTAAGAAAAGAAGAACAGTTAATAACCATTATACAGTATTATATTAAGGCAACCCCTGCCTGGATTTAGTGGTTTTTAACTGTCTGAGAATTTATGTACAGATGGAGCAAGTTTGGCACATATGGTTTTGATTTGGCATCACCGTGGAGTATGCACCCAATATCACCATATGCCACACTCCATCTGTATTGGTAACCGCACAGCTCCTTAGTGTAACAAGGAAACAGTGACAGGTGCTGTAAGGTCTATTGTTACATACAGCGAGACCTTCTGATGTCCAATGAGTAATGCTGCCACTGAACTACTTAATTGCAAGGTTCTGTGCGCATACCTATGTGTTGCTTTGCTTGACAAGCAATAATTCTTGTACGCTGTAGTGCCAGGGGAGAATAGAGTTGTTTGGTGCTGTTAGTTTTTTTTTTTTTTCCTTTTCTCTCAGTGGAACAATTCTATAGAGCGTTCCTTGTGCTATTTTCCAGTCCTCTAATTGCTTTTCTCTGGAAGGAACACCTGATATACAGGCCAAGGCTTAAATAAGATGGCTCAGAATCTAATATTTTCTGGAAATCACAAAAGTGATCATTAAAACGTGCATTATGTCCGCATTTCTTCATATATATTGTTTGTATTGAAGACCAAATTGTAGCTATTAAGTTTTTTAATTGATATTTAATGATATTGCTTTTTTTTACGGTCATGTCCATGTTATTATCCAGTTATATAATGCATGTGATTGCGTTTACTTCATTGTTTCACGAGAAGGCAAGCAGACACATTCGTCAAGGTTAGGATAATAACTGCTGGCTTTATCACACTTAAATCACTGAGTCGCGCAGCTTTCAATTGCTGTACTTGGAACAGGTTATAATGGGAATAAAATATGTTACAGGTGTATTAAATGAAAAATGCACTTTAAGCTCACTAATATACTGCAGTATATGGGCTGATGTAATACGTATGAACATTACATAACCTTTTATGATGGGATGAAGCAAGCTGTTGTGTATTGAGGGAAATGCCGATTGAGAAATACAAAGAAAAGGGAAAAATGTTTGACAATTATTCCGTGTGAGATAAGAACATAGTTGCCAAGTTTGAGATTTTTGAGGGGGAGGCAAATCACATAATGCGTCATCGCACCATAAGGGTGGGGCCAAAATTAATCAGTTCACTGTGAACTGTGTCATAGAGGCTCCCGTCCCACGCTCTTCACTAGGATATGGGTGGTATCCGAAATTCAGGAGTCTCCCAGACATTCAGGGTGAGTAGGCAAATATGGTTAAGAATATTTTCCCTCTGATAACACAATCAGCTCGGTAGTTATGTTTCAGTGTATTTACAAAGTACTGGACAGGTCTTTATTCAATGCTCTATGGCATGGAAATCCTAATCAGGGCAAATTTTGTAACTGGTGGTGACTCATGAAGCGACATTCATGCCTCTGAGCGCTTATCACACACGCGGTGGTGGCAGCCATTTTGTGTCCTGAACTTATCACCTACACACATTGCAGGCAGTCATTTTGTGACTGAACTTGTATTCTTTAGAACATAGCCTATCAGGTCACAAGTAACCAGTGAACATTACTAAGGAATAAAAGTATTTCTCATGAATATTGGCTTAATCCACAAAATGGCCGCCTCTTCTGTGTGCAGGCAGCAGGTACACTTTTTGGAGGAAAAACAACTCCCATGTGCTCAAGCTTCTTAGGATAATCACCTGTGAGATAATAACTAATTGTAACCTGTACAAGTGCCAGCACTTAAAGGCAAGTATAAATACTTTTTTTCTCTATTTTGTGTAAAATAAATATTCTGGTTATACAATTAATAATAATATGTGTAGCCTTGACATGCTCTTCCTTTATATCTATCTCTCCTCCTTTACAGTTGGATTGTACTTACAATCGGCAGGTTCAGTGTTGACATACTGTAGGTAAAAGGTCTAGCGGACCAAATGCCCTCTCTCTCTAAAGACATTTGACATCTGCTTATGTGACATATGGATAGGTGACATCTACAGGCTGCAAATGTAACTACATTATAGGAGATAAATCATTTAATGATTGTGCATAACCTCTCCAGAGGAAGTACCATATATAAATAAACTGGAGAATTTACAGATATCATTTTACAAAGTGTTTGTTTGACAGTGAGAATTTTGGCTGTTGTGTAGGGTGGTGCATTAACAAACATGAATCAAAAGACACTGCAATTCATTGAGGAGCCAAAGTTGATTACTAAAACCGTTACAAGCTTTCAAAGCAGTATAGGTTACAAAATCAATTTCTATCTTGTAAATCAAAATAGATGCAGGAAAGAACTGATTTAAGCTGAGAAATTTCTAAAAGGACCAAAGTTATTGATCCTGGAATAATAAAAATAGCATACACAGGAATTGTTAAACTAAAGTAGAATACATTTGTACTTAATATTTTTTTCATACTGGAATTAAATTCTACTTATTTGATAAACAGAAAATAAATACATACAATTGATAAAATCATTGCATTTCTCATTACTTTTGTATGGATAAACAATTGCATTAGCTTAACCAGTCACCATAGAATAACTATTTCTCATTCAGTCCATGAGAAACTACCTATAAACAATTCTAGAAATTTGTTCCAGAAAGACTTTCTTATAATCAACAACAACTTAAAACATGTGTTTTTCTGATTGGAGATATGGTGCTCATGAACTGAATTATATATATATATATATATATATATATATATATATATATATATATATATAAGAGATGCTCGGGCTCGAACTTAGGGGATCCGAGTAGGCTCGTGAGCCAGCTCGGTACTTTTGCACGTCCTCGGATCTGAATCGAGGCAAAACATCATTGTTGCGTTGTTGGATCTCGCAGGTTTTGGATTCCATAAGTACCTCCCTCCCCAGGAGATCCAGCGCCCATTGCTCACATATAAACAGGGTTAGCAGTGTTCTTGTCACTCTCCATTCTCCAGTGACATTGCTCAGTGCCATTGCTCACACAGAGACAGAAGAGATCAGGGCCATCTCTTCCATTGGGCACAATGGGCAGGTGCCCGGGGGCCCTGCGGGCAAGGGGGCCCGTCCGAGGCAGCGCTGCATGCAGGTTTTGCCCAGTTTCTGTGTACGGATGGCTGGGGGGCATCGCGTGCCTGTGTAAGGCCCTTAATAATGAAAAAAAAAATCCTAAAAAAAAAAAAAGTGAATACTTACCTTGCGGTCACGTCAGCTGACGATCCGATCCCTCCCTAATCTCCTCCTCC
Source organism: Mixophyes fleayi (assembly GCF_038048845.1). Lineage (NCBI taxonomy): Eukaryota > Metazoa > Chordata > Amphibia > Anura > Limnodynastidae > Mixophyes > Mixophyes fleayi. The sequence goes on from NC_134404.1 coordinate 316,889,205, forward strand.
GTGCGGTGAATGTCGAGCATGACGTCATCACGCCCGACATCCATTGCGGAGCGCAGCACGACGGAGGTGTCCCCAGCACGAGAAGAATTATAATCAGCAGGCAGCAGCAGTGAATCGGAGAAAAGAAAAGAGGATCGCAATGGAGAACAAGCCGATTCAAAGGTAAGTTAAGGGGGGATTTGAAAAAAAAAGTGATATATATATATATATATATATATATATTTTTATATATATATATATATATATATATATATATATATATATATATAAAATCACATTTTTTTATAGACACACACATATATAATCACCTTTTGTTTTTTTTGTTTTTTTCCCATATATATATATATATATATATATATATATACAAGTTAACCCGTGCATGATACTTATGCATTCTAGTCCAATCAAGCTACTTAAGGTGTTAAAAAGGTTCTTGTCATGCATTTGGGCCATAGCCCAGGCCTCCTAGGGGGAAGAGCGTTACTTCCCGACGCAACCCTTTTTTAACGTGGTTTTGTCCACATGTCACCACCTCATCATTTTTCTCCATCACCTCATCCTTCATCTTTATCGCCACATCTATCCAGATGTCTATCCAGACACAGGGATCTCTCTCAGTGGTCCTGAGTATCACACTCCTCTCGCTCTGTCACCCCCGGCAACCACCAACCACGCCCCACTGTCACCCCTGCAACCACCAACCACTCCCAACTGTCACTTTTCCTTCAAGAAATATATATATATATTTTTTTTAAAATCTTTATAAACACTTTTACAATTAGCAAATTAAATTAACAAATTAAAAACATCTTAGTATACCAAATTTCAGCCCTTTCTGAGTTTTTTTTCCACACACACTAAGAATTTAGTAGGTCAGTGTATAACTCCGCAGCTTGGGTTTTTTTTTTCTACACACACACAGACTAACACACGCCACTAGGCTTTTATATATATATATATATATATATATATATATATATAAAATCACTTTTTTTATACACACACACATATATAATCACCTTTTGTTTTTTTTTTTAACATATATATATATTTATATATATATATATATATATATATATATATATATATATATATATATATATATATGTGTGTAGGGGCCCCGATGCAGTGCTTTGCCCGGGGGCCAGTAATGTTGTTAAGGTGGCCCTGGAACGGATAGTAGTGTTCTTGTCAAAGATTAAGTGGAAATGACTGGAAATTAATGTTATTGAGGTTAATTATAGTGTAGGAACAAAATATATATATATGTGTGTGTGTGTGTGTGTGTATATATATATATATATATATATATATATATATATATGTATATATATATATATATATATATATATATATATATGCTGTATGCAGATACGGTGACATCTCTACGCATTAACATGTATTCATAGGTGGATTATATCTTTGATAACTGTATAATGAGAAATGGCTACATAAATAGGAAAGAAAATTTATATATGGCTGGGACTGATCAGTGTTGCTTTTGTTTCCTTTACATGGGAATTTATCTTCAAGGGCAGCTGTGATCTTAAGCCAGGTTACCGAAGATTTTATTTTTTAGAGCTTTGGGAAATTAAAAGTGACTGCAATAATGTTCAATTTACTCCTTAACTGTCAAGGTCAGATCTAATTTTCAAATCAATACTTGCACTGATACATACAGTACATGGTAGGTTGATCGTTCTAGCACTCGTTAATGCTGAATTGTCTCCCTTGCATGACAAAGCAAAAGAACAGATCCGAGCAGTTAATGAATTATATATATGTATATATATATATATATATATATATATATATATATATATATATATATATATATTTATGTATATATATATTTATATATATATATATATAATATATATATATATAATGTGCACTTAAATTTGAGTTCTTTAACTGCATATTTTTTTTTTATATCTGTAAAATGAATATACTGTGCTCAGTATATATGGAAACAGTACTATTTGGATTTTTTTTTCAGTAGATTACTTATTTCGCCAACTTTGTTGTTATTCTTTCCTGGTTTGGTGCTATCACCCTGACCTTGTTGCAACATTAAACCTTCAATACAAATCAGACAAATATAGAACAATGTGCCCAATTTAGTTTCATAAGCCTAGACCATCTTTCCGACTCTTTTTAATATGTGGATGGTATCTGGTGTATTGTATAATTAAATGAGGTCCAATGACATTTTTTAGTGGTAGTTTTGCATATTATGTAGAGAGTGATTTATTTTAGCAACTAATTACATGAGAGTCAAATGAAGGTCACATAGCAGGAATGGAGTGTTGTCTTTAATAAATTCTCCACTTGCAGTACTTAGGCCTTGATGCAAATAGTATTGAATAAAATTGCTTATTAAAAGAATATAATTCTTCTGTTTATTTATAAGATCAAAAGTGAAGATTTTGTTTAAACATACCCTTTACTAGTATATTAAGGATTATCAAAATACACTTGACTAGTGTACATAAATTATTAATGGGGCCAATATTAATAATGTAGTCAAATATTCTTTAATAATGAATTAAACTCAGATTAACCCATGTGCCCTGTAGGAGTTTAATAATTTTGCTAAGCATTGGTGAATATAGTCTTGCTGGATTTATCTGATCCACAAAATGATTTTCTGTTGCTTGAGAAGTTGATTATGGTGTATTCAGTGTATAGCATCTAAATCACAGAGGCAAGGGATATTGTAACCCTTAGTTAATGCTATTTCTATTGCTAGTCAGCCTCTTGCTCTCACATTAATAACTAGCACATGGCACATAAGGTAATATTAAGGGCAAATCATTTTTTTTTATAGTGTGCATGTTCTAGCACATATCAAAACCATCTTCATACCAATTTTCCAGTTCATGCCAGGGGTACATTTATCATCATCATCATCATCATCAACCTTTATTTATATAGCGCCAGCAAATTCCGTAGCGCTTTACAATTGGGAACCAACATTAATAAGACAATACTGGGTAATACATACAGACAGAGAGGTAAGAGAACCCTGCTTGCAAGCTTACAATCTATAGGACAATGGGAGTTAGAAACACAAGGGCATTTGCTACATCATATTGCACACTGGACCAGCTAGAATGCAAAAAGGTAAAAGTATTCAGTGGGCTGTGTGTGTGGCAATGTTGGTCAGAGGGTTGTTGTCTTGTGTTAGCTGTGTAGAGGGTGGTAATATGGTAACCTAAGGAGATTAAGATTGTGGTTGAGAAATATCATAAGCTTGTCTGAAGAGGTGGGTTTTCAGAGAACTTTTGGAGACTACAGGAAAGTCTTACTGTGCGAGGGAGGGAATTCCACAAAGTGGGAGCAGCCCGGAAAAAGTCCTGTAACCGAGAATGGGAGGATGTAGTGAGAGTAGAAGAGAGACACAGATCTAGTGCAGAACGGAGGTGTCGAGTTGGGAGAAATTTTGAGACAAGTGAGGAAATGTATGTCAATATATGCTGCTTACACATGTATGATATAACTGCTCTTCACAGAACACCTACATAAGGTTGATTTACATTCGTTATCATCATCATCTTTATTATCATCAGTGTTTATTTCCAAGACGTCAAAGATTCCGTAGCTCCGGACAATCATCATCATCGTCATCATTTATTTATATAGCGCCAACATATTCCGTAGTTCTTTACAATTGGGGACAAACATAATAAACTAATAAACGAACTAGGTAAAACAGATAAAGAGGTGAGAAGGCCCTGCTCGCAAGCTTACAATCTATGGGACAATGGGAGATTGACACATGAGGTTAAGTATACATTTTGCATCTTGGCCCAGCCAGACTGCAAAGATAAAAGTGACTCATAAGCTAAATGATCCTGTCACACAACAATGTTGGTCAGGGTGTAGTTGTCTTGTGTGAAATTGTGTTACAGGCGGTAACAGACTAAAGGTAGTGAGGTTAAGAGGGTAGTTGAGGAATATTATAAGCTTGTCTGAATAGGTAGATTTTCAGAGAACGCTTGAAAGTTTGTAGACCAGAGGAGAGTCTTATTGTGCGAGGGATAGAGTTCCATAGAATGGGTGCAGCCCGAAAAAAGTCCTGTAACCGGGAATGGGAGGATGTAATGAGGGTGGAAGAGAGACGCAGATCTTTTGCAGAACGGAGTTGCCGAGTTGGGAGATATATTGAGACAAGAGAGGAGATGTATGTTGGTGCAGCTTTGTTGATGGCCTTGAAGTTTAGTAAAAGTATTTTATATTGGATTTGGTAGAAGACAGGCAGCCAGTGTAGAGACATACAGAGTGATTCAACAGAGGAATAGCGATTTGCAAGGAAAATCAGTCTTGCCGTAGCATGCAAAATAGATTGTAGGGGTTTGAGTCTGTTTTTGGGAAGACCAGTAAGGAGGGAATTGCAATAGTCAATGCGGGAGAGGATAAGTGCATGAATTAAGGTTTTAGCAGTGTCTTGCGTGAGATATGTGCAGATTCTGGAAATGTTCTTTAGATGTATGTAACATGATTTAGATATAGAATCAATGTGGGGAACAAAGGATAAGTGTGAATCAAGGATTACACCTAGCGAGCTTGTGGGGTGGGATTTTTGGTCATGTTATCAACAGAGATAGAAATGTCAGGTATGCTCTTGTTGGTGGGTGGAAATATTATTAACTCTGTTTTAGAAAGATTAAGTTTGAGTTGGCGAGAGGACATCCAAGATGATATGGCAGAAAGACAGTCAGTTACAAGGGACAACACAGATGTCGAGAGATCAGGAGAGGATAGATAGATTTGGGTATCATCCACATAGATATGATACTGAAAGCCAAAGGAACTTATTAGATTTCCAAGGGAAGCGGTATAGATAGAGAACAGCAGAGGACCTAGCACTGAGCCTCGTGGTACTCCAACTGATAGGGGAAGCAGAGCAGAGGTGGCTCCAGAGAAATTAAAAGTGAAAGAGCAATTAGATAGGTAGGATGAGAACCAGGATAGAACAGTGTCTTGAAGACCTAGGGATTGCAGCGTTTGTATGAGAAGAGAGTGGTCAACGGTGTCAAATGCAGCCGGGAAATCCAGGGGAATTAGGAGAGATTAATGGCGTTCAGTTTTAGCAATGATCAGATCATTGACAACTTTGGTCAGCGCAGTCTCTGTGGAGTGTTGAGAACGAAAGCCAGACTGAAGAGGATCCAACAGGTTGATTGCGGAAAGAAAGCGTGTGAGGTGAGTGTAGGCAAGTCTCTCTAGAAACTTGGAGGGGCAAGGGAGCTGAGAGATGGGACGGTAATTTGAGATTTTGGGTCAGATTTTTGTTTTTTTAGAATAGGAGTAATCACTGCATGCTTGTATAGTGATGAAAAGATGCCAGTAGAGAGTGAGAGATTACAGATTTGAGTTAGAGGTGAAATGAGTACAGGAGACAGGGATCTACCAATTTGCAAGGGAATAGGATCAAGAGGACAGGAGGTAGAGTAGGAAGATAAGAAGAGAGTAGAAATCTCCTCTTCATTTGTGGGGTCAAATGAAGAGAGGGTGTCAGAGGGTAGTTGGAAGGAATTAAGCCGATTGCTTGTCGAGGAAGAGGATACCATTTCTAGTCTGATCTTATCAATCTTGTCCTTGAAGTAGGAAGCAAGATCCTGAGCACTGATAGTAGATGGAGGGTTCGGGGTGGGAGTATTGAGAAGATGTTTAAATGTATTGAAAAGGCGTTTGGGGTTAGAAGCCTGAGCATTGATAAGAGATTGGAAGTATGTTTGTTTTGCAGTGTCCAGAGCATTTCGATAGGAGTGGTAGACAGTATATGTGAAGAAGTCATTAGAGCTTCGAGATTTATGCCAGTGACATTCTGCTTTACGGGACAGTTTTTGAAGGTTTCGTGTTGCTTTGGTGTGCAACGGTTGACATCGAAATCGACGTGTAGTATGTAGTGTCGCTGGAGCCACTTGATCAAGGGCCATTGCTAAGGTTAGGTGAAAATGAGGTACTGCCATCTCAGGGGATGAGAATGTGGAGATGGGGGAGAGAAGGTGTTGGAGAGAGGTGGAAAATTGTTGAAGATTAATAGAATTAGGATTTCTGCGAGTATGAGGAGGCTTGGTAGAGTTAGACAGTAGAGAGGCTACAGCAGTGGGGGTGAGAGTGTAGCTGATAAGGTGATGATCCGAGAGGGGGAAGGGTGTGTTAATAAAATTAGAAACTGAGCATAGTCTAGAGAAAACAAGATCAAGGCAGTGGCTATCCTTATGAGTAGATGATTCAATCCACTGGGAGAGGTCAAGTGAGGAGGTTAGAGAGAGTAGTTTGGAAGCAGCTTTGGAAGGTGGGTTATCAATGGGGATGTTGAAATCACCCATGATGATGGTGGGGATGTCTGAAGATAAGAAGTGAGGGAGCCATGCAGAGAAATCCTCAATAAATTGTTGGTGTGCTCCAGGGGGACGATAGATCACCGCAACACGTAGAGAGAATAGATTAAAAATGCGAATAGCATGTACTTCAAAAGATGTGAACGAAAGTGATGGGACATTTGGTAGGACTGTGAATGTGCACTGTGGGGAGAGAAGTAGTCCAACCCCACCTCCTTGTCTGCCTTTAGGTCTGGAGATGTGGGTGAGATGGAGGCCACCATGTGAAAGTGCTGCAGGTGAGGCAGTGTCTGATTGCATGAGCCATGTTTCTTTTATTGCCAGAAGGTTGAGGTTTTTTTGAGAGGAAGAGATCATGAATGGAGGTAAGTTTGTTACAAACAGAGCGTGCATTCCAAAGGGCACATTTAAAGGACTTTGGAAGAGAGGGGAGACAGGTGATGTGTTTGAGGTTTACTATAGAACGGTAGTGTTCTGATGTATGTGTGTGTGAGGAGTGGGGGGGACCTGGATTAGGTGATAATATGATGGCATAAGGGTTGGTTAAACAATGTGATTAGTTTTATCATTTAGCATGTAATGTATATAATAAATATACACATATAGTATATGTAAGCAATGTATATAATACATATAATACACTTTTAATATATGTAAGTAATGTATATAATTTAGTGCACAATTAGCATATGTAAGTAATGTATATAATACATCTTATATACATTTAGTGCATGTAAGTAACATATATAATACATATAATACACATTTAGTATATGTAAGTAATGTATATAATACATATAATACACATTAGTAATGTACATTTAATATATGTAAGTAATGTATATAATACATATAATACACATTAAGTATATGTAAGTAATGTATATAATACATATAATACACATTTAGTATATGTAAGTAATGTATATAATACATATAATACACATTAGTAATGTACGTTTAATATATGTAAGTAATGTATATAATACATATAATACACATTAAGTATATGTCAGTAATGTATATAATACATATAATACACATTTAGTATATATAAGTAATGTATATAATACACATTCAAGTATATGTAAGTAATGTATATAATACATATAATACACATTAAGTATATGTAAGTAATGTATGTTTAATATATGTAAGTAATGTACGGCTTCAAGACACTTTGTATCACTGCATCTATATCTTGGTCCCAATTCCCTAACATAGGTGTAAAATCATCGTTCTTATCACTGTCCCATTGCATTCAAACAACCCTATTACTGCCCGAGGCTACCTGTTCTTTAATGATAACATTGATTTTAAAATAAACAAATTACCTAAGTTATACAATAGGAGGCAATTCCTCTACTGGTTCCTTATTATTATTATTGCTATTATTATTATTATTATTATTATTAGTATTATTATTATTATTTATCATAATAACTAGATATATTTGACTTTTATTATGCAGCCATGTTTAGAGCTGATGTTGCATTGTAAGTGAACTTGCCCTATATCACCGACCATGCTCCTTCTATTCTCAATCCCCTTTCTCCAGCAACCTCTCCTACATAATTTATAATACTACAGCTACCAAAGACCAAGTACAAAAAGACAGCTCTGAACAGCCCAAAGCAGTAATTGCATGTTACCGTGATATCACAACGCAGGAAAAGAAATATGATATATGGTTCTTTCTTTATCCATTGTGATTTTATATTTATAAAACAAAAACAATAATATGAGATTAAATATTTTTTGTTAATATTCTTATAAGATACACACTCAGCAGAGATTATTGTATCACATTCCAGCTGTTTAATGAGATGATACTATTCATTGTCTGGTAAGCCCTTGTAATAGTAGCACTGAATGGATTAAATGTTCATAAAATAATGGATACATATTTACATTTTAAATAGCTGTATTGCTCAATCTTTATTTACTAAGCCCTTAGACTAATTGCTGCACTGGGGAGTACTATGTTATGTGCATACGTTTCGTTTTGATGTCATTTGTATGTAACACACACAGTGTATGTAATGGTGGTACAATTAAGGAATTCAGAAAGCAAACACGGGTGATGCTTAATTCCCTTTTCCAGGTTTTGAGTATTTCTGTTTCTCTTTTAATTAATATTTCTGCATTTATAGCCAATGTAGGGTATAAAGGTGGGGTAGGATTTTCATTTCCAGCCTATTCATTACCTGTTATATACTGGGACTTTCAGGAAGGTTTTAGTTTAGATGATGACTTAAGCATATAAGGGCAGGATTTCTAAAATTAAGGGTAATGCGCTGCACATTATTTTTTGGAAGGTTAGTTGGCTGTTCATGTGGCCCCCTGAAGTGTCTCAGGTCGCCTATCACTGATATCATCATCATCATCATCATTAGTGGAGGAAAACCCACAAACAAGCTAACCCCTCTCATAGCATATTTCATCATCGTCATCATCATCATCAGCTATTTATATAGCACCACTAATTCTGCAGTGCTGTACAGAGAACTCACTCACATCAGTCCCTACCCCATTGGAGCTTACAGTCTAAATCCCCTAACATACATACACAGACCAAGAGAGACTAAGGGCAATTTTAATAGCAGCCAATTAACCTACCAGTATGGAGTGTGGGAGGAAACCGGAGCACCTGGAGGACCCCCTTGCAAACACGGAGAGAACATACAAACTCCACACAGATAAGGCCATAGACAGGAATCAAACTCATGACCCCATTGCTGTGAGGCAGAAGTGCTAACCACTAAGTCACCGTGCTGCCCACATTACAACATACATCAATACATAAAAGTACCCTGGAAAGATGAAGAAACACATTTAGTAGAAGGCGTTGCAGTTAATAAAATCGTCATCTGCCGGGTGACAACCCCTCTTGCTGCTTGCTAGCAAAAATGTGAATTAAAACCTGCACTTGAAGAATAGGAACATATCTCTGATTCATCATTTGTATAAAACATGCGCAAGCCAACAGCCACTTGCAGAAAGTATTATTTTGATTAGATTTCTTGTGTAAGGACCAACTTATCAGTGACAGTTGGTTTATACATCATTGGAACAAATTATGCAACCTGGATGTTTTCATCCTTCACATGAAGTGTTTAATTCAGGTGTTTTAACTAGCAAGTAATTGAGTGCGAAAGGAATTTCTGTGTGCATCTATCAGTACAAATGTAATTCAGCCGCATTCAGTGACTGCATGGTGTACAGTCAGGTGAGAGATGGTCTAAAAAAAATGACGACTGTTTCTGGATTTCAGAGTTTTTTGAAGCATCGCCCTAATTTTGAAGCTTCAAAGCCTGCAGTATATAATGCCGTTTCCTATCCCGCTCTCTCTAAACCCTAGAAATCTCCTTCCGCAAAGGTGTTGTTTTGTTTCTGAAAGTCCCATATTAATCTTAACTACAGGCTGATGAGTGGCTGATATCTGTACTGCTGCAAGCTACAAAACAGGGTTATTACTCGTGACCCTTAGAGACATTAGCGAGAGGCTGCTTTCAGTCACAAACATTTGGACTGCAGACAAATCTAATTGGCTCCCTACAGCGGTGTCTTTCCTTACTGGAAGTAATAGAGGGTGTTTTCTGCAAATTGTCAAGTGTACTATCACGCTCTTTGCTGTTTTTCAACCAGATTCTGTGTATATATATTTTTGTTGCCCACTGTTATTAGTGTCTTCGTTGCATGTACAATTTGTCCTTCAAATCCTACAGCCAGAAAAGTAAACGCGGAGAGGGTAATCAGGTGCGATACAGTTACCTATTCAGTGCTTATCCTCTTCTGCCCAGGGATTCACTGAGAATGATGGGGTGATGTCTCACCTTCACATATAAACCTGAGACCAGGTACTTCAGGATAATTGGATTGGTGGGAAGTTGTGAGTCATCTCAGTATAATCAGTGTACTGACTGTATTGTAAGCTGCACAGGACATCAGTACATACGTTGGTGTGATAACCGCTTCAAGTATTACATATTATTCTAGTATTAGAGGTACATTATTACTTTCTATATATCACTTATATTTGTTCGAAGACCTTGACAAATAAATGCTTTTCACAAATGTACTACTTGACCGACAAGCAAGCTGCACTTTTTTCTTAATAATTTGGCAACTTGGGAGTACTGTTTTAATGGCGTTCATGGGTGATATTTCTTTTTTTTGCATGGATAGGAGAAGTAGTGTGGCAGCTGTCAATCATATTAATGGATGCAAATATAGTGAGAATTTAAGTTATCTATATAGAATGGCTTCTGCCCGTATATTTTGATGAATATTAATAGAAAAATAAAGTTAAAATAAAACGTATGGATAAAGGGGGTACATATATTCCTTCTTATATACTGTATAACGGCTGAAAATAAATATATACACCTTTTCCATGTATTTACTTTAGAATTTAGAAGTATGGCTTACTTATGCAGTATTTTTTCTTCCCTGTAAGTGTTCGCTAAAACATTTCAGAATAAATTATTTGCTTATATTTTATGCTCATATATCATTCATAACTTACACAGATCACTGCCATACAGTGGCCAAATTGTCTAGAAAAGTGATAGAACTCTCACTTTACCAGAAGCAGAGCAGGAACCATGTTGTCACGTGAAAATCGCTGGTACGACAGTTTCCGCATAAGGGTTCTTATCTCTTAGGGGCCTATTTATCAAACGTTTCTCCCATGTAAAACTGTTGTTTTCGGGGATTAAGCACTAAATTGGTATTTATGATTGTAGCATCGCAGCAGATATCATAGATATCTGCTGCTTTGTATCTCTTATTGTTTTACTCAGCACTCCCCATAATAGTGTATGGGGATTGCTCAGTAACGCTATTTACAATAATATAAATGAAATTAACTTTTCAATCATGTTAATGTACACCAGAACACTATCATAATTGAAAAGTTTCAGTGCCGTCAGCTCTGCTCCGAAGGGCAGAGCTGGACAGCGCATGTGTGGAGGGATCACATGATCCCTCCCTGTCACTCTCCGCTCTCTCTCTCTGCAACTATAATTTGCCAAAAGAGAGAGCAGAGATGTTTGTGCGCATGCCTGAGGGTTTCACTCGGTGCATGCTCACTGGAGTCAGAAGAGGAGCCCCATTCATCGCATGCTGCTTCGGGAACGAAGAGGCAGTGGTAAGTATGTTTTCCACTTCACAGGAACAGCAGTTTTCGTAACTGCTGTTCCTGTGTTGCTTTTTTAATAAATATGAGAAATAGTTTAATCCTTATCAATGTGATAAGGATTGAAAACTATTTTTCATATTTTGGTAGTGTTGATAAATGTGCCCCTTAGAATGTGGACAGACAGAATCAGAGATCTTTAACCACTGATCTGTTAGAGCTGGGCTTATGATTAGCACAATCTCTAGTCCTAATATACATCATATTATTATACAAAACCTATGAAGGGTGGTGTCTGGCTTCCAAAAACAAATTAGAAATCAGTGAAATCGAGGTGCGCTCCTTTAACCGACTGAAACGGGTGCGAGTAACTGAAATCATTTTAGAAAGTGTTGCCAGGACAATTAAAACCACTGTGTATGTAAAAAAACAGACAGTAAATTGTGGCCGGAAATCTGAATAAATAAATGAAGAACTTCAAGGCATTGCTATGACAGCATTATATGGACCCAGTTACCAACAACACGGGTTGCTGTTTTTATAAAATTAACTTTATGAAATTCACAATGTTTAGTCTAAGCACAAACAATATTCTTCATTCATTGATCAGATTACAAAGGCTTGAAAGGAATTAAATGACTACACAGCCAATAAACAATGTTCCCAGCACTACGTACAAATACTGATAAAATAAACAATCTATTATTTAAGAGGAGAAAAGTCAAGGCACGGGTTTTAAGTAATCTGATTGTGAATAATCTTAATGGTCTGGTCATTTCTTTAATTTGTATTTATTTATATTATAATTTGTTTTTGGGGCTATATAGGAGAATTAATGCATTTTTTTTTCAAAGCTATTGTCAGATATATATATATATATATATATTAATATATATATATACTTAAATAAAACATTTCTCTCTTTGTATCCTTAAACTGTAAAGGTGGCAATTTAGCCTAATTAATTGATGCTTGGTAATTTTAATGAATTAGAGTTTGCTATGTGCAACATTATCTATATGTACTGTTGCATCACAATTTTTTGGATCTGCGCGCTGTTTAAATGTATTGTGAACTCATGATTGGTGGTTCAGTGGGCATGTTTTCCTCTCAAATGTACCGAGGAATTGAGATTGGTGGTTCAGCTCTATATGAAAGTGCCTCTCGTCCAATGGCGAAACGCAAGTCCAGTACACAGTGGTCAAAGTGAGGGTGTATACAGTGTATACGGTGGTATGCCATAACGTCACTTCTCCTAGTGCTTTGATTGCAATACTGTCAAATTAAATTTTTCCATACTTACATTCCTATTACAGTTTCCATACCACTACTTCTACATTACACACCTCCACTTCTAAATTTTCATTTTGAACACTGTATACATACATATATATATGTGTGTGTGTGTGTGTGTGTGTGTGTGTGTGCGTGTGTTCTATAGATCTCCTTCACTAAGTAGAACTGAACATATTTTGCCTGAGAATGTCAGTCGTATGCAGCCATTTCTTCACTAGGTGGCACTGTTTTATTGCTCCCATTCATATGCAAATATGTTGAAACATTAGATTATATTTATAAAGAACATTTTATGCCAATAGAAGATTTGCTGAAAATGTTATGGAAATATAATCAAAAGAAAACTTCCTTGCTCCAGTGTATTTTTTTCAGACATTTTCAAATCTCGTTTATTTCACTTGACAGATATTCATTGAGCAGGTGTGCACATTTGAATGCCACTAAAAGAAAGATAACTGCCTATGATACAGATGCAAATTCCATTGTGTCTCATTTTAATATGGTGTCAACCAGTTTTTGAATGTTCTAACTCTTTCCACATCTTTCTGTGAATCATACGGTGGATGCTTGACTGCAAGCGATGAGATCTCTATTACCACCACTAAACTCTGCGTCGAACCAAGCAGAGTAAAAATTGGAACCCAGAACCTTTCACATATTGATGCAAACTGACACTGACATTAAAAGAGGCAATTTGCATAATTTTTCGAAGCTGTGCTTTAACTTGTGATGCTTGGTTCATATAGCCTCTGGCTGTGAATTACCAGTGCTAAAATACATCAGATGTATCAAAGAGAGAAAAAAAACAATATAAAGATTTTTTTTTTCTTCTTTTGATTAGTTTGACACTGCCTTTTTCACTACTTTTGCACTATTTAACTTTGCAACTTTGATTTGCGATACCCGTAATTTAACCTTTTATTTAGCTTCAAATGCAAATATTATAATAAGCATCATGGTATAATATCATTGTTCAACAACCCTCTAATAATCTGTAGCTCCACATTTGGTAACAAAGTGTAATTGTACAATCAAAGAAAAGCTCTAAGTTGTTGAGATACAAGTAATGAATTGTTACCCTTTGTGGATTATCTATCTATCTATCTATCTATCTATCTATCTATCTATCTATCTATCTATCTATCATCAGCTATTTATAGAGTGTCACTAATTCCACAGCACTGTACAGAGAACTCACATCAGTCTCTGCTGCATTGGCGCTTACAATCTAACTGTATAGGGAAGTACGGTGGCTAAGTGGTTAGCATTTCTGCCTTACAGCACTGGGGTCATGAGTTAATTTCCCGACCATGGTCTTATCTGTGAGGAGTTTGTATGTTCTCCCCGTGTTTGCGTGGGTTTCCTCCGGGTGCTCCGGTTTCCTCCCACACTCCAAGAACATACTGGTAGGTTAATGGAATTAGTGGCGCTATATAAATAAAAGGTAATAATAATAATAAATTCCCTAACATACATACACAGAGACTAAGGTCAATTTAATAGCAGCCAATTGACCTACTAGTATGTTTTAGGAGTGTGGCAGGAAACCCATGCAAACACAGGGAGAACAATGTCCACACAGATAATGCCATGTTGAAAATTGAACTCATGACCCCAGTGCTGTAAAACAGAAGTGCTAACCACTAAGCCACTGTGACGGTCAGTATAGAATGTCAGGATTCAGTGCTATCTACAGTTCTCATAGATGAAACAACAATATACATTGTTTCTATGCAGGGCCGGATTAAGGGAATGGAAGCCCCTGGGCTAAGGAAGCCCCGTGAGGGCCCACCCGTGATCCAAGCCCCCCCCCCATGATCCGAGCCGCCCCCAAGGCACTTACCTCCTTCCCCGGCGCGCTGTATACTCTTTACTGAGGAGATCTCGTGAGAGTGAGACTCTCGAGATCTCCTCAGTAAGGAGACTACAGCGCGCCGGGGAAGGACCGCACTAAAAGTGCTCAGCAGCACTGATCGGGCGGGGGGCGCCCCCGCCCCTGACCGATCAATAATGCTGCTGAGCACTTTCAAGGGCCCCCTGGATGCCTCAGGCCCCTGGGCTGTAGCCCAGTTAGCCCTATGGTTAATCCGGCCCTGTTTCTATGATGACTCCAGTTGTTGCATTTGCTAAACACCACCCGTGAATAGAACAGTCAGTTTCCACTACAAATACCAGAGATATGCAGGCGAAAGAGAAGGATCAAAGGAATCCTCTATTGCTTCCTATCATCAACTACGGCCTGAGACACAGATACCTCCTCTGGATTAACACAATTAGAATTTTAAAGGCTGTTCTTGATAGAACTGTCATTTTTCACCTTTGCTAACTATGTAGCGCTGCCTCATGGCTGGCAGAACTCTGATCCCATTAAATATTCCTGTTCTATTCCCTCATAATCATATCTCTCTCTCCTTACGTTAACATTCCTAATCATTGTAACCATTCACTGTAACTTAGATTCCATATCCATACACTTTATTAATCATGAATGTCAACGTTATAGCTCATACAAAAAAAAATGGTTATCATGTACCTTAGCATGGAAATAAAGGCTATAGGGTACCCTAATATATAGCATGCAATTATAGGATAGCATTATATACAATGTATTTGCAAAGAAAATTTGCATACACCACAAAATTGTCACTGTAGATGGATAAGTTTGATCCAACTATTGCACAAAACGTAGCATTCTAAATTGGTGTCACCCTTTAATCGATATAGAAAGGTCATTTTCATATATTTTACTACACCGGCATCAGCTCATTTCTAAATGTCCTGTATTTAGAGCACAGATGAAGTCTGGTTGGTAGCAAATGTTCAGAGTGAGCCAAGAGACAATATGCACATAGACTGCAAAAAGTAATGTCACCTCATCCTCAGCAATAAAGCTTCAATAAATATTGAAAACTCTGCTTCAGATTTTTGACATGTAAGTTAAGTGAGTTTGACAGTGACCTTGACAAGCCATGAGATACAAGCTTTATGCCACTGTTTATTTGCACGTCGGCCAGTTTAAAGTGGGTGTACAGGGACTCTTGTCTCGGCTCTTGTAATAAGGTGAATGAAAGTTTGTGCCAATGTAATGGAGTGGAGTGGGGTCATTTGAGTCCATTATTTCTGGGTTGGTATTCCAATGCAAGACATCTAAATACAAGCCACGTATATGGAACTGGAGCTGGCAATTGCTAATGAAGATAATTTAACTCAATCAGAAGCAAATTAGATGGTCCTTTGCACTATGGAATAGAAATCTGACATTCATCAGTGTTAGTGAAACAGTTTCATTTTCTGTATACTATAGTATGTCCTTCGGTCTAGATTATTGCTATCAAACCGGTTGCTGAAATTATAGAGGTGGCCTCCCAAAGCAATTGCTCGACCCTTAAAATATATGAAAATCACAAACCTCCAACCATCCAGCAGGTTGGTATAACAAGTATATTAAGCTATTACATTAAAATGTTAGGCACAGAACTACATTATATAATATTTGCAGATAATTTTAAAAGCAGAAAAACAATTGCTGTGTACAGTTTAATGGAAAAAGTAAAGATGTTTCCAAAAAGTAAAAATGTTTCCAAGATGACTCATTGGGGATTGAAAATTCAATGTTGCAATATTAAGTTAGAGCTTTCTACCTTGTACTATATATTGAATGGTGATGAAATAGGCAACATTTGTCTTTTATAGTATACATTCACCATACAGCCGAAAATGTTTGTTAAATGATGTCAAGAATAGAACAATAAAGGGAACCATTTCTCAGACTCAACCTTAAAACCCGAAGGCACTAATAATGGTTAAAAATATTTGATTTTATACTTATTCCATTTTACATACAAAATGAAACTCAAAAATACAAAGTACAAATTTGCTTTACTTGTACAACATTTACATGTGTTATTGTCACTTTCTGTATCCTGTATTTTAGAGAGTAGGATCTCTCCTCCTTGTCTCTTTTAACTTTCCTTAAACTTGCTAGAGTCTATTGTTTGCAATTATCAATATAATCCCATGTTCACAGCTTCGTTAGCTTTTGCACTTCTGCGAAAATTCTTTTTGGCACTTCAATTCTCCTATGAAAATCTTAGCTGGGAGATATAATCTGGAACAAAATGTTGCAATGAAATAAAGAATAAATTAAACTTAATTAAATTTAATCAATGTAGGTGATTTTGCACAAATATTACTTTTTATTTTTCAACATTTTATTTCTTCTGAGTAAAATAAGTGTCAGATACTGGAAACTGTGTGTTGCCCCGATATAAAGTGATTGTAGAGCAGTATTTTTTCATTTCCCTGAGGTCATGCACCATAGACGTCTGCCATGCTGAATTTATAGAGGGTCAGCAACTTGGTGGAAATTTAGTACAGCAAAAGCTACAGCATTATAAGCCTCATTACACTTTATAGCTTTTAAAAACTAAAGGATAACTCTTACTTGTATTTAAACATGGCCTTAGTGTAAGATAAATTTATGTTATGGAAACCCAAGCTGTTGGGAACAAGTCTAGTTAATTGCAGTTAAGATATTTACCTCTGAACCTGAGGTTTTTCTAGTCTTTCCCTCATAAAACAGGAGTGTGTGCTTCATTCCCTGCTAATAATCTCCAACTTCTTTGGTCCTACAAATTTATTGTCCATTAGAACAGCATAGTCCCATGTAGTAGACAACCTAGAATAATGCTTAGGATTTAGGGCTATTGGGATCAATGTCACTTATCTATCTGGGAGGTGCTTGTGATTACCCTCTGGTATTTTTCTTAGTCTTGTATGTACCCTAAACTCTGCGAAAAATTTATTGTTCAGGCTTTAGAAATCAAATTATACTCTAACGGTGTATATCCGTCTGTGTCTCCCTCTCCCCCTCTCTCTCTCCCTCTCCCCTTCTCTCTCCCCCTCTTCCCCTCTCTCTCAACCCCATCCTCCTCTCTCTTCCCCTTCTCTCCCCCCCCCCCATTGCTCTCTCTCTCCCTCTCTCTCCCCCTTTTTCCCCCTCTCTCTGGCCCCCCTCTTTCTCTCTCTTCCTCTCTCTCTCTCTCTTTCTCTCCCCCGCCTCTCTCCTTCTCTCCCTCCCTCTCTCTCCTTCTCTCTCCCTCTCTCCCCCTCTCTCTCTCTCTCTTTCTCCCCTTCTCTTTCTCTTCCTCTCTCACTCCCCTCTCTCTCCCCCTCCTTCTCTCTCTTTCTCTCTCACTGTGTATATGTATGTATGTATATATATATATATATATAACACCAAGATTTAGGTCATATTACTTGCACAATTGCATGTCCTCCGTTGTCTTGAATCCATTCTCACATTACAGCTGCACTTAGAATAATACATCCAAAGTGTCTGAGGAAATAACTTCAACCAGTGAAACGCGTAAGTCTACAATTAGTTTGTTTTGTCATTCTAATTATTAAGCACAGGCCACAGGAAGGAGTGGTTACTGTACTGTACAATAACACTTCAGCATACTTACATAGAATCTCAATAACTGGTTATCAACATTTTGCGGATTGCTGGCCCTTCACTAGGTATCCTCTTATTGAGGCAGTGCTCTTAAGTGCATGCTCCTTCATTTCTGTATCTGCAGTATGGTGCTCCGAACTCCAAATTGAGTAATGAATATGCTAAATGTATGCTGGACTTAGTGACTATATTCACTTGTGAGGTGTCTGGTTTCATTTTTACCAATTGAATTATTCTTTGAGTATTTTAGAACGGCACTAATATAATGTTAAATAAACAAAAAATTCCACCTCTTTATTTATAACCTTCCCAGTGAAATGTTAGCATGCAGCCAACCCACCCATAAATTATTTAACCTGTCAATATTCAATTTAAGTTCAATCATTACCTTAGATTGCTTTGTGTTTTCCGTATGCAGTGAACTTTACATTACACCCGTATATCTAGTTGAATTACGCCGTGCACACAACAGATATCATTATTTTTTAATTTTTTTTTTTATGAAAGGGAAGACGGTTTATTACATAAATATAAAAATTGATCCAACCATAAATTAGTTCAGTTGAAAAACACAAAAAGTGACAGCTAAATAAAAGAATATGGACCGACATAGTATATTCCACACTATAGACAACAAACACTCTTGAATATATGTAAGTTGTGTTAACATTCTAGTACATGTTTATTAACATTCTTTGTTCTATTATATGAGCTGAGCACAGATAAAAGATTATTTAATAACATTCTACAAACAGAGCTAGCACTAGGTGGTAGGATCAAAAAGGGCAATGGTTTAGGAGATCAAGCCTCTTGGAGGCTTCCATGACTGGCGAGGGTATATTTATCCGTATCAGTCTTTGGTTTTCTGCTACTACACAGTGCCCTAGATAGTATATTCAGACTGATGTAGGCTGATGGTGGCTGCACAGCACAGGAGCAGGAGGTAACAGTGTTGTGGGTGCAACACACATTATGCTGTTGCAACAACTCAACAATTCTCCAGGCAGAAGCCACATACAGGGCCTGATTCATCAAGGTACGCAAATGCATACGCATCTGTGTTTCATACTTTGAGTGACGCAAACCGTTATATTTGCGTTGGAGTTTGAGATTGAGTTGACTTTGAGTGCCGTATCTGCTCTGTTTGCGCTGCGTATGTGGTGTTTTACGTATCTCAAGTCCCGTTTAGCAGATGCGTATGCGTTTGCGTACCTTGATGAATCAGGCCCACAGTGAAGATCTTTGAACTGAAAATCACATCCATGCAGAATCTTGTAAGATCAAGAAGTAGAATGGAGAAGTATACATTTACATAGAAGGGTAGAACCATGTGTCCCATATTTTGGTAGTGGCCAGCTGATGCAGATCTAGCCACCAATGCGTGGTACGTGCATTGGTGGGTCAGGTGCATGACTGGAAGAGGCCCCCGCTTTGCTCTTTTGAGAGGCAGTGTGGGGACCTCAGGGAGAGTGGGGGCCTCTGAGGTGGGGGAGGGGCTGACCTCATAGTGGCCGCACCCTCTGTAGTTCCTCCATGGTTTGCAGTTTAGGGTGCAAGTAAATCTGATTGGCTAATTTGGGTTACAGCACGTGCATGTTATTTGCACTATTTTATTAAATCATCCGTGCACATGTTTTCCAGTTTTGCTTTTATTCTTCAGTCCCTTAAAAACAGGACCACAAAATCAGATTTGTGATGAAAGTATAGCACTACACATGGACTGTTTTATTGCATTATTTTGGTTCTGTCATTTGTCCCATCATTGTCCTTTTTAATTACATTAAGTGTACGGTGAGAGATGTAAAATGGCATGATATGCATTGCCAATCCATTGTAACATGCAATTTACATGCAAATTAAAAAAAAACATTAGGAAAGGTTTTAAAAGAAAGAAGCATAAAAGCTTCCTCCCTTTGCATTTTACCATTCATTTATTTCTGCTCTGTGGACTTATCCTATATATGCTTTTTTCTCTCCCAATAAAGTACAGAAAGGAGGTGTGTTATAAAAAGTCTCTGTCCATCATCATCATTATCTGTTTATATAGCACACACCATGGTTACTGCTATAACATTGTGACGTAAGCATTGGGGGGAAAAAAATCACAGAAAATAAATATCATTTTGATCTTTTTAAAGAGACATTTCCCAATAAAATACACCCATGCTTTCCACTCCTGGAAAAGTCCAATAAAAATGATATTTTTTTATTATAATACTTGAAGCTGTTTTGGGGGCACTAGGTGTTATCTTAATTTGGCTATGGTAAATGACATATGTACCCATGAAGTGATAGAAAATAAGCAGTCAGACAAGAAGCACATTGTACAGATTGATTTTGGTTATGGGGTAATCCTGCTGTGCGCAGTATTATTTATTAACTTCCCTGAGCAGAATGATTTCATTCAATTGATTTCATGTGTATTTATGAGAGAATATATAACATATCAGTGAGCAGTCCGGCATTATAATCAAACTTACAGTCTTTGGAGATTCTCATTGAGATTTATTGATACTATATTTTAAATGTGAAGGATTTTTCTCTGTGTAAATATTTTAGCCTACCATGAAAATATATAATCCAAAGCAAACATTATTTAAGATATCTCTCTGTCACATTACCATGTGGATATGTGTCTCATTTCTCATTTAAGCCTCAGAACACCTTTGATCTTTTACACTTGATGCAGGATTCCAGTTTTCTTTTTAAGAGATTCTGAAGACATTAATCTTCATTTAAGAACGGCAAAATCTTCAGTTTATACATCTTTATATGTGCAAGTGAGTCTACGTTTAAACCAAATACATTTTAAGGTGCACCCCCGGTTCAGGGTCTTTTGAATTACACCATGCATTGTTGACCTGCGCCTAATTTTGCAGATTAGCCGATGCTCTGGACAGCCCCTTTATTTATTTCAACCTACATGGTTTTCTCCTACCAATCTATGCTTTTTAGCCTCATGTTTTACATTAATCTTGAGAGAGAGGGGCCATCGTTAAATGTCTTTATTACATGTGAGATCTTTGTGTGTTTTACTACATAGGTCAAAGTGCACCAAGGAACGCATTTTCCTACTTGAAACCTTAACATATTTACTATCTCGGAATGTCCAGGAGACTACTGAATTTGGAAGATTTCTCCCGCACTCAGGGAAGAGTAGACCACACTCCTGGATCTTTACTGTTCTTCTTATGAAATGAGCGAGACAGTGCTGACACGATTCATTGCGAATCACGACATCATGTCCACATCATCTGCTGCGCGATGATGCAAATTGCTGCATTGTGCAGAGTGGGGCTGTCTGTGATGATGCAAATCATGTCGTCACACATGCCCCTTGGACATCCCCTCCGGGATCTTCCAGAGGGGAGGTATAAAATGTAGGCTCTCATTCCCTGCCATAAGACCTGATCTCCAGGAACTCAGCAGGAAATTCATACATTCTGCAGGAGAAAAGTCTGTGCATCCTCCTGCAAAGCAAGTAACAGCACATTTAAATAATGCCATCCGGCAAATTGAAATCTTGTTTCTAGACTTCAGTGTAAAACTAGGTCTTGTTCCAATTGTACAAGGAGCTGTTCTGCCCAGCTCCTTCTACTGCCCAGAGCAGTCACTTACACCACCATATAAACTGCCAATGTCAACCACAAAACCATTCCCTTTCTCATCCCAACAAAGAACTTGCAGAATTTGCACTGGAGATTTTGGGATTCAGAAACTACACATAGAGTGCAATACTTAATAACTGTCAACTGTCCTTAATCTACTGGGTCAAACTCAGGTTTTTCAGCGAAAATCATCATGGCCCAGGTAGAGCATATAAGGTGGATATACTTCTTGCTATCTCTTTTTTATGTAAACTAAAACTTGCTGAATGGGAGAACTGTATCATTACCATGTCTTACAGGTTAAGCTGGGATGTAGTGCAGTATGTATGGTTTGTATACAACCCTGGCTCCATGGGATATTGTTAGTCCCTGCACTTAATCTCGTGAGATTTAGCGCATAGAAAACACTGCACTATTCCAAATAATTTTATACAATTAATTGCCAATTCTATGCAATTTTACAGTGTCGCTTGCAATTATTCTTTTTTAATTCCCATGCCCCATCCCCTGAGCACTGCCCACTCTGCCTTACTATAAAGGTCAACAGAGTACTTCCTGACAAGACTATCTCTTACTACAGAGATTAATTGCCTGCCCAATTATACTCTATAGAGGCAATTATTTGCTGTAGCAAGAGATTTTGTTTATGGGAAATGACAAACAGCCTGGGTTGCTCTCCCTATAAACAAACAAGGAGATCCAACATGGACAGATAGTGTCCAGAGATTAATCCACCAACAAACATATCCTGTCTATATTAACCATAATTGCAACAGACCAGTGCAACATTAAATTTAAATGTTACTGACGTTCCATTCCGGCAAAGGTCGCTTTACAGGTCGGCTCTGTAGGGCTTTGTTCAGTGTCTTAATCTGGTTGACTAATCTGCGAATTCTAGTTCTTAGGTGACAGATCACATATCACACAGATCACACAGCTGATAGCCTGATCACCACTATTGATGCAGCAATTTCCGAAAACCACTTGGATTCCTTGTTGTCTTATTCCGTGGTAATATCCAAGATCTGTTCACACTGCGAAGTGTCTAGCATAGAACTTTCAGGTGAATAATCCCTTTCATACTGGATAGTTCGAGAGGCCACTTTCCAAAACTCTGACAACATTTTGCCAGACTTTCCTTTCATTTAACTGCAGTCTTAGCAAAGATTAAAGTGTTTCATGATGCAGAGATGTCATTGTCATTATTCAGGTAGGCTGAATGTTGGTCCATCCCTTAACATGACTGTCTCCAAAACATTTACATACTGTCAAGATTCACTTTTACTGTTTCCTGACTTATTTATAAGTGTCTATTGTTACCAGGGCTTGATTGTCACATTTAAGTTAAGGTTAGGCTAACACTAGCAATGATTTGTGTTTGTATTTTTGTGGTTGTTGTGTACAGGAGAGTAAATGTGAAAGAATAGTCTGATTTTATTTTCTATCTTTGAATAAAGTTATCTCTGTTATTTTTTACAAAACAGTGAGTGGTCCTCGGAGGTCCATCCTGTGCCCTCTGCTCTTCCCCCCATCCTCATCCCCTCTAAATAAAATTCTGAAAATAAAATAAATCTATCTTCAGTATGAAAGGGAAGCAGTACAGATGGGGCCAGCGGTGGAATTTTTTTTAGCACACATATATATAAGAACTTGAAAAGACAAGAAGTGGTAGTGCTTCAAATGGGCTGTTTAAAGGCAGACCTCAATATAGTAAGCGGTCTGTACTCAATGTGATGAGTATAGTCACACCGGCTAGACCGACACTGAATGCAATTTGTTCTATCTCTGGTTAGTTCAGAGTGCAGTGAGTCCAGATAAAGGGGTCCACATTGTCACTATTTTGCGGTCCTCTTTCACTGTGTCAACCTTCTGTGAAATGCTCTGCAGATAAAGTACCATGGGAAAATATAATATCACTTGTGAGTACATATCAAAAGTACTGTTTGTAGCAGGAACTGTCACAGAATCTACTTAAAGCATTTCTGTACAATATATATATATATATATGTATTATTATTACCATGTATTTATATAGCGCCACTTATTCTGCAGCGTTGTACAAAGAACTCACTCACATCAGTCTAAATTCCCTAACACACACACACACAGACTAGGGTCAATTTGTTAGCGGCAAAATAACCTACCAGTATGTGTTTGGAGTGTGGGAGGAAACCGGAGCACCTGGAGGAAACCCACGCAAACATGGGGAGAACATACAATCTCCTCACAGATAAGGCCATGGTCGGGAATTGAACTCATGACCCTAGTGCTGTGAGGTAGAAGTGCTAACCACTGAGCCACCGTATATATATATATAATTGGTAAATATAGTCCTCTATTGATTACTAAAGCAGAGCAGGTCGAAGCATGTCATTCTGTTGAATATCACCACTGAGTTCATTTTACCCCCTGAAATATGTTTGACAGTGACATTTCACATTGAACACAAGAGGTACAGTTTTCATTATTTATGAAAAGCAAGTTTATTTGCAGAACCAATAACACAATGATGAGATCTTAAATTGCAGTCAGATACAACACTTGATGTATGAGAAAACTGGATGCCAAAAGGGAAGCAAGACAAAGAGATGAAGATAAAATCAAAGAGCTAAGGTCACATGCACACATTGACTTGTCAAGATGATATAAACGGCACAATGGGTGCTTTTTATTAACTCAGGATGTCTTGTCCAGCAGAATCATCTTCCAGCTGCAGCATACGGCATCATATATAGTATATATAAAATACAGCAAGTGGGAAAAACATTTTAACTCCTGCCGTGAACTGCTAATCATAATGGTTCCATGCAACAATTAATAGATTTCTTAGAAAAATAAGTCCCACTTTTTAAAGTAGATATAATCAAACATAAATTAAAATATTGAAAGACTGTTGGCTAGGATCGTTAGTCAGCTGTGCACCAATAAGATATGGACTTTATTTTTACACCAGTATTGTTCACAACATGTCTCTTAATGCGCTCACAGCATTGTTCTCTGACAGATACACATTGATTTATTTTGCAGAGCATGTCAGATTTAGAAATTAGAAATGGGTCCAATGCTCTATTCATGTTGACCCATTTTTTTTTGCTATGTTTTAAAGGCCATATCTGCTTAGGACATGCTCATTTTAAAATGTGTTGCTCTATTGGATGGTAGGGTCAGATGGTTAGGATCTCCTTCTTCTGTATTGTTGGGACTCCGGAGTAACAAAAAAATGAGGATCTGAAGTGAAGATCCGTGGTCTGTACTGACAGACCTGTCCCTCTAACGCGTCATCTTCCTCCATCATTTCACTAGAATAATTGGATTTATATGTCCCATCCTGGAAGGAAGGCTGCTGAGAATTTCCAAACTAAATATGCTGGTGAAAGGAGACTATGATGGAGGCGATAACAGATTGGTTTCTGTGCACATAGTCATGTGTTTCCCTAAAATACGCACCCAGATGTAGCAACGGGAATTACATTGAAAGTAGGGACTGAGGTCTGATTCTGCCTCCTTGTAGGTGGTTATAATTTGGTACAATTTATACGACTGTAAAGGCTTTGCAGACTCCTGCTAAATCTACAATGCCTCTAAATACATCCTTGAAGTTAATTTAAATATCTTATTCTGCCAAACTATATCTTCTTTATACTTATGAAGAGGATCAATCACATTATTGGGGATAGCCTACGTTCGGCTTGAAAGGTCTCAATTTGCAGCCAGCCCCGCCCATTGTAGTAGGATACAATCGCTCCTTCCACAATCGGCACCATATTGCAGCTAAACTAAACCAAGTGCATTAGTGCAAAAACCGGCACAAAAAAGTGATAAAGAAAGAAGAAACAGCATATACACTGCTTCTGTTTGTCATTGCAAGCTCATAACTGACCTGTACTGAGGATAATTTTGACATAGAACACTAAGAGATAATAGAAAGCAGATAGATGAAATGCCGTACATGTGTAAATGAGTATTCCGATGAGAAGAGGTCACATGTAACATCAGTTCCAGTAGGAAGGAGCCTCAGATCACTGTAGGCAAATACATTACTATTTTCTGTATTCTATCAAATATCTCATTGAACACCTTATCTGTGACAAGATATTGCAAAGCAATTGCTTGTTGGCACTTAGTAACTATGAATGGGTTAAATGGAAAAATAGATTGAGGTTACATATTTCTCTGTGACACTACTGTAAGTGAAACTTATCAGCAAAATGACCCCATCCACTTAGGACTTTCATATTTAGAGACTATCCTATGTGCTTTCAAGACGTTTGTATGTCGCATTGCTCTAGAATAAAAATTTTCTTTTCAGATCTTATGGTAAACGATCTTAAATGGCAATATACAGGTACAGCACGACTTTAAATCCTAATCTATCACTGTAATGTGTGACCCCCACATATAAAGCCACAATGTTTTTTTTTAGATCATCATCACCGTTTATTTATATAGCGTCACTGATTCCGCAGCGCTGTACAGAGAACTCACTGACATCAGTTCCTGCCCCACTGGAGCTTACAGTCTCAATTCCCTAATATACACACACAGACAGACAGAGGATGAGAGAGAGAGAGAGAGACTAGGGTCATTTTGATAACAGCCAATTAACCTACTAGTATGTTTTTGGAGTGTAGGAGGAAACCGGAGCACCTGGAGGAAACCCACGCAAACACGGGGAGAACATACAAACTCCACACAGATAAGGTCATGGTTGGGAATTGAACTCATGACCCCAGTACTGTGAGGCAGAATTGCTAACCACTTAGCCACCATGCTGCCCATGATATCATGTTTTTCTTTTCAAAATGTTTAAAAACAATAAAGCAGACATTATATTTATATTATTTTCTGCTCTGGTTGCAACCATTATTTCATATACATTTTGGGGACGCCTAAATTCTACCGGCTTTAGAGTGGGGCTTCATTAAAGTGTAAATAAGTTATTAAAGTTTCTGGGACAATTGGTTGCCATTGTTTTTATTTTTACTACAGTTTTCTGGAAACCCAATCAGCAGTTCTTCAGCTAGAACCTCATCCACACACTTCCTTCAGGCTAGGTACACACTACAGGTTTTTCATCCGATTATCGGGCAAATCACACGACAAACGACCGGTTGGCCCGATATTGCATTCGTTTGTACGCTCCAATGATGAATGTGGAGATGTACCACCTGTATACCTCTCTAGTAAATAGGAGTTTCTGGATCTCAATGATGACCATCAAGTATCTGACCTTAGATAAGACTGCTACCTATCTTAGGGATCCCATGTGTTAATGTTCTGCCTAAACAGGCCACTTTTTTCCATGCAAAATGTTTAATTCACAATAATTATGCCCAATAATTCAGACTTTCAACGCACCCAAATTAACAGGAGAGCAGGAAAAGGTTCATATGATTGGTTTACCTAATTTGTACACCTAAAAGGGAGTGGATTTTAGGGCCTTAGCAAAATGTAGGTCAACTTGGCTTTGTGGTTTATCATTCCAAAATGATGGGTGTCCTATCCTTTCAGTAGCTGTTTCTAATAATGGAAAGGAGGAACACAGGGGTTTCTGTAAGAGTATGGAATATGGGATATACTATAGAAAAATTTTGATCAAAAGCAGGAGTTAACCTTTAGGCACATAAAATGCTAACAATGTTATATGATGATGCATGGTGATGTCAGAGACATCTACAAAACAGTATGTATCACAAAGGGTATATAACAGCAATCAATGCTTTAACAGATATGAATATACAGCTGTGTAATTAAATCAGCATGATTCACGTCACCAGACAATAGTAATGTATATGCCTTCTTGCCACAACTTGCATGAAGATTCTCGACATTTCCTTTTGCTGCTTTGTTTCCTAAACACCTTCAGAAATCATATTACTGTGTTGTATTAGGACAAAATTAATTGAAGAACATAGTAAACACAAGATTCCAATCGTTGTCACCACAGGTCCCTCATTATAGTCTCTTTTCTTCATACATTGAATATGCTTAATGTTGCACATAACCTAAATTAACCTTTCCTATGGATTTCTGCTGTACTGCTGCTTTGGGGGTGCCAGCTTAACATGAATATGTTCTTTAGGCATGAAATTAGGTTTTCGTCAGGAAAAGCAAGAACAGGCCATTATTATTCAATTGCATGCGCCCATATTCCAAACCAATGTAAATGTGTCCAGATTTATGTCTTTAAATAAATGAAATTTCTTGTAAAGAGTAAGCAAATTAATAGAATCCATAAAAATCATGTAAGTAAGAACAAATAGGTAGAGGATGATTTACATTATGTATTATGCAGTTGAGATGTACTATGTGTGTGTGTGTGTGTGTGTATATATATATATATATATATATATATATATATATATATATGTAGAAATCATGAGCATAGGTAGTGCATACTAAATAAATTCAGCATAGATGATGCATTTTAATCATCATCATCAGTTATTTATGTACCGCGCTGCGGAATTAGTGGCGCTATATAAATAAATGATGATGATGATGTGTGTATCTGACCATAATTTAATTAATTCCAGTGAGTGCATCAGACTAATTTATAGTATTTCCTCATCTTTCTCTATCATGTTTTAGATGGTCATAAGCAGTAGTAAATGTACAGATAGACAATGATCTCGCATGTTTGGGTCCTTCCATTGGGAATCTTTCTCTATTTCAACACCTGTCTCGACTTTAATTGGGAACAAATTCCTGTAAATTTAATTAATCTGGCCCTCAACATGAGCAATTGCTCTTTAACCTTTGGGTGTCTTGGGTTGATGACTTTAAAAAAAAATAGATATGTACAGCTGCAATCCCCGTGATTGTCATTGGAAGAGAAATACTCATATTTCAATAGAAAACTCAGATATACAACAAATATATATTTCTTTTTTCTTTAAATCATATCCCTGCCTAAATGACAAGACGTTATAACTAATACATTATGCAGATGCTGGATACCAGTCTGTAAGTACAATAACACATTCCTAGTATCTCTGTGGATACAAAAAAATAATGAACTGATTATACATTTACAACAAACGGTTGTTAGCATCTAAGCTACATATAGCACAAGAGTAATCTCATTTTTCTAATTGCCAATTTCATTGTACGTATTTATTGCAGCAATTGCCAAATCAGAATACAGAGCTTATACATCTCAGGGACACTCTAACAATTCATCCACCTTTACATATAATAAAATCTAGCAATCGGAAAACAAGAGGATTGAATTAGACAGCTGCTGCAATATTTTACCTGCTTTTATTTGATCAATAAGGGAAAAAGACAATAACTTAGTAGCCTTGGTATTCTGACATTGATTGTTCCAATAGGCATCAACAGGGAGAACATTCTTTTCAGACACATCTTTGAAACGCGTGAGTTAAATATGGAATAATGTACCCACTTTTGTTAAAAGAAAACATAAAAAAATAAAAGCATATGGCAGCAGGCTAAATTGTTACATGATTACTTATAATACACAATTTTCAATTTGAAACAAAGCAGACTGTTTGTATAAGGCGATCCTCATATCCAGGAGAGTTTTATCGTTACTTACAGTTATTCATTCCACCTTCCAACGCTTACAGAATGAGTCATGTGACACAAATGAAATCACTACTCTCCAAATTTAAGTTATAAATTACAAGAGCATCATCATCATCAGTTATTTATATAGCGCCACTAATTCCGCAGCGCTGTACAGAGAACTCATTCACATCAGTCCCGACCCCATTGGAGCTTACAGTCTGAATTCCCTAACATACACACAGACACAGACAGAGAGAGAGAGAGACACTAGGGCCAATTTAGAAGATAGCAGCCAATTAACCTACCAGTATGTTTTTGGAATGTGGGAGGAAAGCGGAGCACCCGGAGGAAACCCACACAAACACAGGGAGAACATACAAACTCCACACAGATAAGGCCATGGTCGGGAATTTAACTCATGACCCCAGTGCTGTGAGGCAGAAGTGCTAACCACTTAGCCACCGTGCTGCCCTGTACAGTGTCACCATACCACAATATAATGTATCTCGATACTGGCCTGGGACAGGGATAGAAGTGTTGATCTTTTTAGCATACATACAAAAGTTATGTTTTATAAAATACAGTGGTATGGATCAATATATCTTTTACTCATTGCTAATCATAAGTGGCATATTGTGTGTGGTATAACAGAACTTGCACAGTATGTACCTATTCAATTCAATAATAGTGGTAGATTTCTTTTTATGATGTAAGTATCTTATTTTTTTATTTGGCTTTAGCTAATGAAGGGTTTGATAGGTGCTGAGCAGCTGTGGTGGCAGAATGTCTATTTATTTATTGATGAAATTCTCTAGAGGTAATTGTGTCTAGAAAAGAGAGACATCTCTGCTGCACTAGGCTGGCTGGGAAGGCAAAAACAAACGCGTGTGTGATATGTTTGTCAGTAAACATTTGGGAATTAAGATATTCCTCTCGACTGCTGGTACATTATCTTTATAAAGTACATACAGTGCTGCTGTATTGCTTTGCTTTTTTATTTATTTATTTTTTTAAATCAAAATGGAAAAAAAAAATCAATTGAAAACCTTTAATAGAGGAAATTTGAAATGCATGGACAGACTTAGAGTTGGCGGAGAGCATGTCGAAGCTCAACTCTAAATTGCAGTGTAAAAATAAAGCTGTCCGTTATTTGTATGCAAAAACAGGCGGCATTGTCCCTGCATGCAAAAAGAAATGCATTTGCACCTCTTGCATTACAAAATGGTTTATCCAGGAGCAGATTTGCTACTATTTGTTTGCTCTAGTGTTCTCCAGCTCCCTGTTTTATTCTGTTTCGCTCCACCTCTATCATTGACAGTGTAATGTGTGTAAAATGTATGAATTTAAACAATAATGTTTGTATGTACTAATCACCTGTTCTGGGTTATAACTACAACAACAAGTTTAGTGTAGATATTACTCATACTTGCCTACTTTCAGACAGTGCAGTCGGCGTGACTAGAATAACCAAAATAACGCGATTTGCGGCGAATCGCGTCACTTTGGCCCTGCCCCCAGGACAAACTGTAATTTCCGTTGCTGGGGCGGGGCCAAAATGACACGATTGACCGCGCCCTGCCCCTCCCACCCTCGCAACGGAAATGACAGTTTGTCCTGGGGGCAGGGCCAAAGTGACGCGATTCGCCGCAAATCACGTTATTTTGGCCAGGGAATTGCAGAATGTGGGAGACTTGCCTGCTCTCCCGGGAGTCCGGGAGTCAGACACAGATTTCTGGAGTGTTCCAGACGTTCCGGGAGAGTTGGCAAGTATGATATTACTACAACAGTTAATATTAACAATACAACAGGCAGTATTGCAAAGGTGAGAACTTCCGGTGATTCAAACTTCCATCTTTGCTGTTTAGACCCTCTGAATGTCTATTCTTTACTTTGCTTGTAAATGACATATTTTGGGAATTTACAGTCTAGAAATAGATCTGAGATGATGGCAGAGTCCATTCATTCTGTTCTGTGGTGGGTTGGTGTAGAAGTTCGGGTGGCATGAAAATGATCCCAGGCGAATTGGCATCCAAACATGTAAAGCCAAATTCTGCTATAGAAATGTGTGAAGTTTCGTGCTCAAATGTTGAATGAGGAGAATATTCCATGGAAGTGTTTTGAAAATATCACTCATCTTTAGTTAGTAGATACGCCTGCGTTTCTGGAGCAAAAGACAGATCTGAGTGGCATGTGGTGGAATTTTGGAGCAACTGAAGGACATGTGGGTTCATTTTGGGTTGCCAATGTTATTTTTTTATTGGCTATTTTATTTTTTATTGCTTGTAGTACAGGGTAATGTGCGGTCCTTTTGGAGGTTGGAGGGTCGCACTTGTTGTCATTGAAGTGTATAGAGTTGCCCATTACTTTTCTAAGTTGTACTAGAAAAAGTTTGATGTATAAACTTAGTTTCACATAAAGATGCATTTGACATCATGCTTGTATCACATCGATTTAACTACATCACTACTCAGTGCTGTAAGAGCTCCTGCTTCTTCCACAATCTAATTTTCAGTCTGTGGCCTCTTTTTTTTACCTTTATTCTCCTTTATATATCATTACACTGCCCTTGCAACATCGCAGGCACACAACTAGACAGGTCACTCTACCGCCCATAAGGTCAGCTCACTCATCTCCTGAAATACTCGTTGCTGCTTTGAATATTCCAATGATCTCATTGGCTACAGGATGTTCTATCCTTCCCATTTCTAAACAAGGTACACACGGCCAACCTGGAGGTGAAGAATGACTGCAAAAAGGTGATCCTTCAAAACTTTAGCAAGAGGTTGTTATAGGCAAGACCATAATTTCTACACAGTTACACGTGAAACCATTTTCATTAATTAAATATTACATCAATTATATCACAGAAAAATTATCACTTCTTGTTCTAATTTGTCCAGGCTTCATTTAAAAGTTTTTGTCTGTTTTTGTCATCCATGAAATTGGTAATCAAAAGCTAATTTATACATTACTAATTCACATTTTCCTATAGAAGCTACAAATGTTTTTTGTCTGCTCATGCGCTAATATACTTTAATAAATGTAATCAGAATGAGTGAAATATGCACTAATAGGTCGTAATATAGTGCACAAATTAGAGGTCAAATATGTAGACTTCGATCATTGTTAAGATGTGCTTCTAAATTGGGAATCAGGTGGAAAAACATAAAATATCATTATTTCTCTGATTTTTATATTAGCAGTGCAAGTACTTTATTTAAACACCATCAATTATGAAGTGCGGAATTTTTTTTATTTTTTAATGTAGTACGTAGACATGCTTGAATTCTTTTTTAACTGTTTATTAACTGTCTGTGGTTTGAAAACTTGTGCTAAAATATCTACGGTTTGAAAACTTGTGATAAAATATCTACGGTTTGAAAACTTGTGATAAAATATCTACGGTTTGAAAACTTGTGATAAAAGTTCGAACTAATAAATTTGAGCTGTGTTCTAGCTAGTTTCAAACATGTTGAAGACTGTTTGAGCCTAAGTGACCACATTGTATAGTATATTTAATGATTTTTCAGGCAAACTCGAACTCAGTAACGTTTGAAGTTTAATGAAAAAATAGTTTGAAAATTATATAAAATAAAGCCACTTACGCTCAGCAGGCAACATTTTCATGTATTTTGTTTTAACTGCATGCTTCAGACTTAAGCTTTGAACAGCACGCCCTTATCAAATAGTAGATTGTGTGTTACACGTAGCTCCCGAGCGCTGCTGTATTTGTATATACAACTATTGGTACTAACTCCTACCACATCCATTAGCTGACTTATTATACATAGCTCAGTCTATGGCAGTCATATTACAAAACAGAATGGGCCTAAGTTTTCTCCTGGACAAAACCATGTCACAATACAAGGGGTGCAAATTAGTTATTATTTTTACATAAGATAAATAATACTGGCTGTTTTTTTCATATAGCACACAAATACTTGATGGCTTTATTTTTACATAGACATTAAAAGTTGATCTAGGACATGCCCTGCCCCAATTATAAATCTGTCCCCACATTTTAAATTTCTCTCCCCCTCCAATGCAACATGATATTTCCAAGGTACAAAGTTACTCATTTTTTTTTTTGCTTAATAAATCAGAACCAATGTATTCCTAGTCTCCTGCACAATTCAATTCCTTTTCAGTTAAATAATTTTTCTTTTGCTCTACTTTTCCTCCTTTACCTGTTTATTGTAAGATTTCCTCACTTTAGCTATGGCCAAATGAACTGATTTTTCAAATTCCCTTTTGAGTGTTCACGAAAAATTCTCCCCACCTTTAAGCCTCTAGACATAGGCCTACTGTGCCTAATGCTAGATTAAGGTCTTTCTTTGATGCTAAAGGTGGAATAGAGGAAGGTGCTTTCATAATAACTGAGAGTTTAGTTAGTCCACATAACCTCTCTGCCACTTTTCTTCTAAGTTGAATTTCAAAATTTGAAAATCAGACCAAGATTGAACAATTAATTCTCAATATAGATGCGTTCTTGGAAGAATACTTTTCTAATGGACAACCTACACTATTACTTGAAACCAAGAGCTAACACTCCTTGCTCTGAATTACGGAGTCCATCCATAACTCTTTAATGGAAGTTGTTCCATAGAACTCTTTTGAGAGCCACGGACAGCCCTGCAGTGCACTGGTTTTTCCTGCATGGTCACTGCATAGAAAATGTGCATAATTTCAAACTAGATGACTATTACCTTCAGTAAAATTTGGGTAACGTAACATTAGGGTACCCTATTTCCTGTTAATGAAAAACTCAACTATAGGTGGCTATGTCCTTTTAGACTGTTCTTTCTTGATTTTCAATCTTAGAGGAAACATTGACCAACATTAACTGTTATCATCATCATCATCACTATTTATTTATATAGCGCCACTAATTCCGCAGTGCTGTACAGAGAACTCATTCACATCAGTCCCTGCCCCATTGGAGCTTACAGTCTAAATTCTCTAACATACACACACAGACAGAGTGAGAGACTAGGGTCAATTGGATAGCAGCCAATTAACCTACTAGTGTGTTCTTGGAATGTGGGAGGAAACCGGAGCACCCGGAGGAAACCCACGCAAACACGGGGAGAACATACAATTTGAGGGTTTGGAAGATCATCCTAAGCTACAGGATGAGGGGTATGATGGTGGGGAGTGAGACTAAGAGTATGAGAGACTAAGGTCTAAGGTCTAAGGTCAATTTAATAGCAGACAATTAACCTACTAGAATGTTCTTGGAATGTGGGAGAAAACCGGAGCACCCGGAGGAAACCCACGCAAACACGGGGAGAACATACAAACTCCACACAGATAAGGCCATGGTCGGGAATTGAACTCATGACCCCAGTGCTGTGAGGCAGAAGTGCTAATCACTTTCTGTTCCTGCACATTTAGCATCAGAGTATGACAAACAGAGAATGACAAACAGCAGAGTAAATACTTCTCTTTGTCATTCATTTGGTGCAATTCCACCTCTGGTTTCTACCACTTAAATGCCAAAAATAGTAACTTTAAAACCTTTCAGCATAATTCAGTTGGGAATCTCAATGACTGACTAACCCAAGAAAACAGCTCGGCTGATGCTGTAATTCTTTTCCTGCCAACTCTTATGCCAAGTGTCAAGTTAATTTATCAATCAACTTCCTTTTTCCCTTTCACAAATATGTTGATATAACCCGCTAAAGATTTACATTAGTTAGAAAACTCTCAGAATAGAATGCATAATGAATGCTGTTTATAGACGGCAGATTGATGGATCTCAACAATCTGGCTACTAGCCACTATTAAAAGACTTATTCTAATGCAGCAGATTAATTAATTAATTAACCGTGTACCCTTTCCAAAAGCAACTGACACTGCTGCTGTCATACACAGCCTAGTCATACACTGCTCACTATCTCCAATGCGAAATGACATTAAAATGTTTGTCCTGCCTTCTAAAGACCAAATGTTAACTAAAAGCAATAACAATATTAGACATTTGGAAAGGATACAACTTTATTAGAAGTGGCAGCAAACAAAATGAACACAGATTTAAGATATTGTTCTAGTAATGCCATGATGAAAATCGTCTCTTTTTGTCTTTTTTTTGTGCGTTTAATGTATTTTGCAGAATTCACGTTGCACAGCCCTGGGAAATATTATATAATACTATATGTGTTCCAATTACGGAGTTTTCTAGTTTGTAAGGTCTCATGAAGGACTTTCTATACTTGTAGACATGTACTTGTATTTAGTGTCAGTGCTGCGTAAAAT
The DNA here is from genome assembly GCF_038048845.1 of Mixophyes fleayi. Classification (NCBI taxonomy): domain Eukaryota; kingdom Metazoa; phylum Chordata; class Amphibia; order Anura; family Limnodynastidae; genus Mixophyes; species Mixophyes fleayi. Next base: position 316,924,848 of record NC_134404.1, read on the forward strand.
CCTGGCAATTTATAAATACTGAATGACAATACTATTACTGCTGATAATAATAATAATAAATAATAATAATAATAATAATAATAATAATAATAATCAAGTGAGTCAATTCAAGCATACAATGCCTACCAATAATTTAAACCAATATAATGTGCAGTATAAATTGTTGTAAAAGTCTTCAGCCTCACATTAATGAGAATTAAAACCTGCACCTGGCAGTATGCGATTGAGGGAGTATTAATTGGAAGTGCTGGGAGTAGTTGCATAAATCACTTCTTAAATTAAGATGTATCTCTCCTGTAGTGGAAAGTTTCATTTTTCACTATATGCTACCGTAGATTAAGTATTTGTGGGCTATGCAGATTATTAAAAGTGTTATGCTCACTTAGTTAAAGAAAAACTAAGCCCAAAAGTAATAGAAAAGGAAACTAAAATACTGTGTATAAACAGCATTCTTAAAACTAAAAATCCAGCATTAGAAAGAAGATAGATAGATAGATAGATATGAGATAGATAGATAAATAGATAGATAGATAGATAGATAGATAGATATGAGATAGATAATTAGATAGATAGTTAGATAGATAGTAAGATAGATAGATAGATAGATAGATAGATAGATAAGGATATATATATATATATATATATATATGCGATAGATAGATAAATAGATAGATAGATATGAGATAAATGATTAGATAGATAGATATGAGATAGATAGATAGATAGATATGAGATAGAGAATTAGATAGATAGATAGATAAAGATAGTTAGATAGATAGATAGATAGATAGATAAGGATAGATAGATAGATAAGGATAGATAGATAGATAGATAGATATGAGATAGATAATTAGATAGATAGATAGATAGATAAGGATAGATAGATAGATATGAGATAGATAGATAGATAGATAGATATGAGATAGATAGATAGATAAGGATAGATAGATAGATAGATAAGGATAGATAGATAGATATGAGATAGATAGATAGATAGATAGATAGATAGATAGATAGATAGATAGATAGATAGATAGATATGAGGATAGATTGATAGATAGATAGATAGATAGATAGATAGATAGATAGATAGATAGATAGATAGATCCACTATAATTAATCATGGTTATATTCTTTTTTAAGTGCCATTTAAAATAATAATCTGGTTAAGAATATGCTGCTGTGAGTTGCAGTATTTTTCTATATATTGCTACCATTAAAATTTGTGGCCGGGGTTTCAGAGACTACGCTTCCTTGCTATCCTTCATGCAAATAATTGCCGGGAAATGCTTTGTGCATAGAGATTTATTGCTTAATTATTTCACACAATAATAAAGTGAACTCAGAATAGACTTCTGCAGTATATTTTATCTCTAGGTGTCCTTTTGTTTATGGTCCTAGATTATAAAGCCATTTTTTTTTAGAAAATAAATATTATCTTCTTGTATTGTGCTAGGAAAATATATTATAGAAGGTTTCACACCTTTGTAAAATATTACAGCATCAACATCATGTATCTTCCTGAATTTAGCAAAATGCCCATTTTTTTTATATATATATATATATTGATAGCTAAGACCAGGTTAATACAAAATAAATTGCAAACAATTACCTAACATAAAGATTATTTGTCACTAAATATTGCTTAACTTTGTGTAACCATTTGGCAATTACCACATCTGTCCGTCATTCTATCCACTGCATCCTCTGTTTTTCTAATTTATACTGCCAGTGGCACCATAGACAATGCACTGTGTCATTTCCATTTTATTTAGTTCACTTTGTTGAGTGTATTGCTGATTGACAGTCCCAGTTATATTACCAGTGGAGCTGCAACTGTCATTCAGTGTATGTTGTGGAGAAATTCATTTATAGGTTATATCTGGCAAGCAGGGTCAACAAGTACACATAGGACAAGACATACAGAAAAGGACAACTACTGTAATTATAAAACACTTACAGCAAGTTAAGTTATAGTGCAGATTTTTACTTATAATACTCATATTAGCTAGATAATTACTATGGACCTGATTTATTAAGGAAAGTTAAGCAAAAGTAAGTAAAGCAAAACCATGTTGCATTGGAGGGGGAGGTACATTTGAAATTATTATTATTATTATTATTATTATTATTATTATTATTAATATTATTATTGTAAAGCAGACATTGCGCCTGATTCATTATTGATCTTATCTTGTGCAAAAGTTAAGATGCTTATTTTAAGAAGAAACAGGGAGATAAGAGTGAAGTTAAGATGGATTTTCATCTTAACTGAAGAAATTATTCACTTAAGCAGTGGATTTTGCTTCTTTTCTCCCTTTTCTGGGCATGCACAGAGTGGATTTGTTTAAGATAAGCAAAAACGGCAGATAAGATCACTAATGAATCAACCATTTTAGCTTGGCCCTCAAGTGTTAATGTGACATTGTTCTGGGACACCAAAAGAGGTGGTTCTCAATACTACATACTTGAAAACAGGGAGCCTAAACACATGTTCTAAGACCCCATTTTGTTTCCCAACTAATAAGTTGCGCACCTATGGTTTATATAATGCATCAGGTGTGTCGCTCAACGAGAATGTTCACTAACTTGAAATTCTATCTTTGAATATGTGTGACACGTTGTGTTGTATGCAGAAGGAACAAGTTTTGTGTTCAACAAACAGCACAATCTGGACCTTCAAGAATTTCAGAGAACTCGCTAGAACCATAACCATAAAACTAACCAGGCCAAACTTAGTATACACATATTTAAATACTTTAGTCCCCACCAGTGTCCGGTGTGGGGTGTATTCGGTGGTATACCAGACCGCCACTTCTCCTACTGCCTTCATTTCAAAACTATCAAATTCCATTTGTTTATATGCCCATTAGATTCTTCATACTGCTACTTCTTTATTTGCACTTCAACCACTGCTCCTCACTACAGCTAAGACCTTAGATTAGTAGTATATTAAGGATGGTTTGTGCATGCATGTGTTGTACACCTGTGAAGTGTTAACATATTGCAGGAAACAAGAGCATACATCTGAAAACAAAACTATACAGATGCTATGTTCCTTTGTTTTTTATATCAGTTATAAAACGCATAAACATTTCATAACAAAGTAAGAATTTTATTTTAATCTTTAAGTGAAGTTCCCTTAGGTGTCACAGAAGGTGTGGTGTTATGGATGTTCTTTATTACATTTGAATAGAACATTTCAGATCTGTTGGTAAGAGTGCCTGGTATATTATAAGTTACACCTTTTTACAATTACAGCAAAATTAGGTTATTGCACCTTAGCTTAAATGTGAAAGTTGCCTACTGTGTTACATTTCTCACTGTATATGAAGTGTTTCTGAAATTAAGTACAGTTCAACAAGTCTCAAACACTTTTAAAAATGCTTTCCTAGACTATTTCAGGTTGGTGTTTAAATGTTTAATTATTACCTTGACATGCAAGCGGAAATAACGGGATTGTTGTTAGTATTAGTTAAATAATAATAATAATAATAAAAATAATAATAACAATAATAATAATAATAATAATAATAATAATAATAATAATAATATAGTACTAAAAAATTATATTTGTTACCCTTGATCTTCCACCATTTAATAGCATTTGCCAACCTCCCATTCTACCTTCCAGGTCAACTGTGTAGAAAGGGTTCTCCACCTTGGAACAAAAACGTATCTACCATATGTACTGCCGATGAGCAGCACATAGTAAATCGGTATGACTGACTTCAACACTTCTCTTCAGTGCAATTAAACACCTCCTATCTTCACACCTGGCATCTGTGTTCCCAGTGCACCTCTTTATGAGGAGACAAACACAGCGCTAGTACAGATGCCCCTCTCCCCTGCACATGTCTTTGATTGCTGCGCAGGCTTCTACAAAACGCTGTACACTGATAACATTTTTGCTCGGAGTGCAGAGAGGCACCATTGTTTGAACGAATCGCAGCGGTCGGGCAGCACACTCTCCCTGCCTGTCTTTGCCAAACGGACCTGCACATAGTGTGCAGCCGTAGGCAGCCTTAGCTGTCAAAAAGGGGGGAGGGACTAAATTTCCACCACCCTAAATCGCCCCCGGTAAAATTATTTCCTAGATCCGCCCCTGGCGAATCGTGGGATACTATGACCCTGAGGCAGAACATAGCTCACATTTGAGCCCTCCTCACAATTTGATAGAGTATAAACACCTGGCTTCATGACATGTCATGTCAGAACCTCCTCTTCCATCACAGTGAAGACTGGAACGCTCAAGTAATGTAACATTCCCTGCTTTATTGATCTGTCTTCATCCCTCTCTTAGTCCTCTCTCAGTTTTGTGTAATCATGCTAGGCCAATTGTAGCCTAGAGAATATATAACTATAATGTATGTCCCTTAAAAGGACAGTCTGGGTAGGAGGCCATTTTGAACTATTTAACTCTCTAGAATGTACGGATTTTCTCTACCTATTGTCTCACATCTGCCATGCCTTATAAATAAATAATAATTATACTCATATTGGGCTTAATACATATTTTAAAAAACTTCTGCATCAACAAATAAGTTATTTCTGGTAAAATAACTGATTCTTTGCACAACTGCCAACTCAACACAACTATCACTATAATTGCAACCAAATCCATATTTTATTTTTTAATTGACAAAATAAAATAAAATAAATGAACACCATTGTTTACCGCATCTAGTAAGCATGAGCACTGTGGTGTCTAGAAAATGCCAGCTCTGTATCCAATTGTTAAACCCTCCAGCGCATCAGCCGTAGAAAGTTCTGAATGAATATGTTTTGGATATTATCTTCTGCTGTCCATTCATTTCCTACCAATTTGTTCTTCCTTTGAAGACACGGAATTTGAATATCAGCAACTCTTTCCTCCATAAAGGAGTTTGCCAGTCTGCTGACTTTCAAGAGTGAAATCACTTCAAAGGCTGATCAGACTACACACAGATGTTCTCATGTTTCCACTTGATTAGTCATTGATTTTTTTTTTTTGTCTGTGTTTGAAAACACCAAATGGTTAGTTCAACATGACGATTTTTTTCAGACACATTTGGCAAGCTGAACAATCTGAAATTTTTCACTTTTGCTAATTAGTGGTTTTCTTTTGAACAAAATAAACAATTTAACCATTTTGTGACACAGATCCTGTCAAAATCCTTGGGGCCCAAAAGGTCAAGAAAAAGTTTCATTTTACGTGTGTTTGACCCCACAAGTTTCTCCAATCAGTTTGAAAGGAACCTTGCATCATTTCTCTGTGCTGCTGTGGACCCTGCCCCTTCCACTGCTTAACCCTCAGTTTGTGTTTTCTCTTTTGCCTCCATTCTCCACCTCAATCCTTACCGCTCTATAATTGATAGTCCTATCCTCCTTAGCATTGTTACATGAGTGTGCAGATCATTACTTCTCACAAGAGCAGCACAATTATCTTCTAAAACACTCTACTGCTAATGTTGAGCACTCTGATGCTTTGATTGACAACCCATTCCACTTCAAAACTGGGAGTGCTCAGATATACAGGAGATGAAAAACGAACATAATAGGTGCTCTCACCCTGGTCCAATTCACCTAAAATAACACAATATAAACAAAAGGCTAGAGAAGTGAATTCCACTTCTTTTTTCTCTTGCAGCTCAATTAAAATAATCTAGTGCACTTAGGACATAATAAACTCAACATTATAATAGTTAAACCGTTAGCAATTCTATCTTAGAAAAGCTTCCTGGACTCTAAAAATTGTTTGAATGGAAAATCCAAAGTGAAATCACTCAGTTAATCAGTTGTTAACCAGAAAAACTGCTTGAGCGTTAATCCATAATATTGCTTTTAATTCATTCACACTATCTCATGTCTGCTATTTAATGGAGGATCTGTGCACCCAGACTGCAATAAAGCTGAGGTAATATTTTTGACTTTTACCCTAATATATCTGTTAAATGTGTTATTATGTGCAGAAACTGCCATCACATTAAACCATAAAGGAATTCAATTAAATAAAATCTTAATAATACTTTTGTCTCTGGCTGCTGGGAGATTAAACAGCAGGATTATATGGTAGTAACCCTGATGTAACTGGAGACCTGCCACTTGTTTTATTTCATTCAGAACATAACAATTATTTCAATGTATTATTTATAGTTATAAAGCACTAAAATTGTCTAATGCACAGAACCTTCTTATATGAAAAATTGAGTTGTCTTTCATTTATGCTTTGGTCACTGGGTTACAAGAAGCTCACATTGAAGTATTAAATATAACTTTCCCACTCTTGCTCTGATACCTAGCTGACTTTTATGTTAGACATGAGGAACCTGATTTAGGGGGAGATTCAATTCAATGAGATGTGTCTCCGGAACAGTCCATGGAGACACATTGCGTTGATGTAAACTGGTACAGTACAGTGGCTTAGTGGTTAGCACTTCTGCCTCACAGCACTGATGTCCTGAGTTCAATTCCCAACCATGGCCTTATCTGTGTGGAGTTTGTATGTTCTCACTGTGTTTCCGTAGGTTTCCTCCAGGTGCTCCGGTTTCCTCCCACACTCCAAAAAACATACTGGTAGGTTAATTGGCTGATATTAAATTGATCTTAGTCTCTCTCTCTGTGTATGTTAGGGAATTTAAACTGTAAGCTCCAATGGGGCAGGGACTGATGTGAATAAGTTCTCACAGCGCTGCGGAATTAGTGGCGCTATATAAATAGCTGCTGATGTAAAGGCTGGAACCTCCACTCATATTTTCTCATAGAAGAAAGATTAGAAGAGATTCCTTACCGTAAGAATCAGCAATGTGCGTAGCCGGACCTCGTGGTGACGTCAGATGGCACATAAGGTGAATCTCCCCTTCAAGAGTTGAGCACCAGTGCATTTGTATGTCGTAAAGATTTGTCTTGGTGCAAAGTGTTGCACTGTACACTTGCAGAATTCGCATCTGTGTTTCCAATTCGGCCCCTTTGCAGTTAAGGGATATTAAAATAGAGAGTAAAAATAAATCCAGTTTATAATTAGGTGTATTCCCCCTTTAATATTAATTAGAACATCATTCTGCTAACTGTCTATCTTACATTAAAATGCAATGTTTACAAAAAGAAAGATAAAGCCTTAGTTTATATAATTACTGTATGACACTTTGATAAACTCACACATATGTAGTGTTTTATGTACTTCAAGCGGTGCTTCCCATACTCTTTAAAAATGGCCTAACTCCCCTTCAATTCAAAGGATATAAAAAAAAAAACTTTAATATTTGCTTTAGCAGCTTCATTTGGAATGGGAAAATCCCAAGAGCCAAGTTCTCTATTTTGATTAAAATCCATCAATCAGTGGTATTGGATTGTCAAATACATCCAAATATTATTATGCAACACACCTTCCTCAGATGGTTTGCTGCGCTACAGGGAAAGGGGAATAAATCTGCTTGGATATAACAGCCTAGATTTATCAGTGAAGGAACTTTACAGTCAGTAAAATTTCCCCAAGCTATACGCTTTTATAATTAGGCTACGCAGAATAATGTCAGGACGAAACTCTTTTTCTGAATCCGGAATTTCTTATGTCTTGATAAATCTCAGTGGAAGAAGTTATTTATGTGAAGTAATAGCCTTATCTAAGTATATTTTGTCTTTACTGTTATCAGTTGGACAAAAGAGAACTTTCAAAATGAGTTATGTCACTATGGTCTATTGAGTACACATGGAAAATCAGATCCATCAACATGTTAGATAGATTGTTTCCTATAGATATTTAACACCTTCTTAATTTTATATAATAATCACTAAGGATTATTACTAAAATGTATTTAATATTTAATATGGCACAGAGGTAGCATTGCTGCCTCACAGCACTCGGGTTACGGGTTCGATTTCCACCAGGACCCTATCTGTGTGGAGTATGTAGGTTCTCCCCATGTTTGTTTGGGTTTTCTCCTGTAACTCCTGTGGTCTCCCACTCAGTCCAAAATAAAAACATTAAGTTAAATGGCTTCTGACAAAAATGGATCCTAGTATGTGTGTGTGTTATGGAGTTTAGACTGTACGCTCCGATGAGACAGGGACTGGTGTGAATGATACCATTAAAGAGAATGACAGCTGAGTGCAGCCAAGATGGCTGCCTCACCCTCTGTGACAATGTAAAGTGCTTCGAGTCATATTGGGAGAAATGTGCTATATAAATAAAGAATTATCATTTTTATATAGTATTAGCATACTCAGTGGTGCTTTGTAATTGGGTACAAACACAGTAATAAAACAAGACCTGGGGGTATATTTACTAAATTGCGAGTTTGAAAAAGTGGAGATGTTGCCTGTAGCAACCAATCAGATTCTAGCTGTCATTTTGTAGAATGCACTAAATAAATGAAAGCTAGAATCCGATTGGTTGCTATAGGCAACATCTCCACTTTGTGAAACCCGCAGTTTAGTAAATATACCCTGGGTGTTAATAGTCAGACAAAACCAGTAATAGGGTAGGTATTGGGAAATATGGGTTTGATGAATGCATTTTGTTCCAGTCAGATTGCAATGGAAAAAGTGCTTACTATGGCTATGTCATCCAGCCATGGGGCTGAAGAAATGTAAGTTTGAATGAACTGTGTTGTGCGAGGGTAATCGGGTAGCAGAGACTAGGGGAGTTAGGAAGGTGGTTGTGGAATTTCTTAATCTTTCTATATATATATGAGTTTTCAGGGAACACTTGAATGCTAGGGGAACGGCTTGCCGGGAATTCCACAGACTGGGTGCAGCCCAAAACAAAGTCTTGTATTCGGGAATGGGAGTAGGGATGAGAGGCCCAAATCTTGGCCAGAGCGGAGGGGTCTAGTATGAGACAAATCCATTTCTATGTCATAGCCAAATACAGAATCATGTTGCAAAAGATTCCCCTGGATACCAAACCCAAGCTGCACCTTACTTTGCATATTAAAGTAAAGCAGGAGGGACCGCAATGATGGCAGGTTATCTTTACACGTTTACTTCAGTTATAACAATCATAAAGCTTTGAGTAGCCACAGACATTTTCCCCACCGACAGCGACAGCTATCCACACCTGTTAAACGACAAGCTGATTTGGGCAAGGCCATCTTTCTGTTTAATATCATTGTATGCGATGTATTTGTATCATGATGCCCTCAAGGCATAGCGATGTGTAATATGTCAGTGCTTTAGAAACAGAGAATCATAACAATATAATAACAGTAATAATAATAATAATAATAATACCTTTGTAATACACTTTATAATCTTAAGGAAATATGGACTTTCAACTGCCTGAATCAAAAGCATTTCATCAATTCCCAACCTGGCTAAAAATCCTTCACATTTGGAAAAATCACGAAAAAAATCCTGGATTTAGTTTATCGCTATGAATGAGAGCGATATTTTATCAAAGCAAAGGCCTCTGGAAGAGGTATTGGATAAGTTAGACAGTCGGCATGTTTACCCTATGGCTACACACCTGCTATCAGTGGCAGAACTACCAGTGGTGTGACAGGTACGGTGTACCGGGGCCCATGGAGATAATGGGGCCCGCTGCATGGCAGATGCCGAGTGTCGGGGGCCCCGGTTCCTGCCTCCCCGCCTACCTGCACCGTGGCCCACAGCTCACTAGTTCTGCCTCTGCCTCCTTTCCAGTACCTGTAGCAGTGGATACTTAACAGTAATATCGCAATGAAAGCTGCTTGAATCAATCTTTTATGCCCTTTCTTAAATAATGGAAATTAAATTAAACCCTTAAGGAATCTCTGTGGCTTTAATTATATCTCCATTGTAATCTCACCTGAGCAGAACATGATCGAAGTCTTGGTACAACACACAGCCATAGGTTAGTTTTTTTTAATGTCTCTCTAATTTAGCTGAGGTGACTCAATTAAATCAAAACTAAACTGCGATAACGAAATATTTTTAAGAAAACTACATTGTAATATACTTGAAAGTGCTAAAATGATTACAGTTACTGTGAATAGAGTTTTGTAGGTGGCTCATTACACCAAGAAATACATAATAACGGATATTAGTTTTCATCATCAATGTCTTGCTTTAAAAGTAAATTAATTTATACTGTAACAGAGCATTATATAGCAGCGTCATCCAATGAAATTATCCAGTCCTTAGCTATCTTGCATACTCCAGTTTACTTTAATATTTTTCCACATCATTTAAACCCTAAGTTATATTGTGCCCTATGTATAATCTGTTATATACAGTAGTAAACCAATATCCAAAATACTTTTGCTGTATAAAGTATTGGTAGTATCAATCATGTAGATGACTATAATTTTGTAATGATTCTATAATATCCTTTTGTTTAAAACTTTAGAGCAGAGGCTGGCAAGACATGGGCAGCACGGTGGCCTAGTGGTTAGCACTTCTGCCTCACAGCACTGGGGTCATGAGTTCAATTCCCATGTATGACCTTATCTGTGTGGAGTTTGTATGTTCTCCCCGTGTTTGCATGGGTTTCCTCCAGGTGCTCCGGTTTCCTCCCACACTCCAGAAACATACTGGTAGGTTAATTGGCTGCTATTACAATTGACCCTAGTCTCTCTCTCTGTGTATGTTAGGGAATTTAGACTGTAAGCTCCAATGGGGCAGGGACTGATGTGAGTGAGTTCTCTGTACAGCGCTGCAGAATCAGTGGCGCTATATAAATAAACGGTGATGATGATGAAGACTTATGGGGAACCACATATTGCTGACAGCTGTGTTGAAGAATGTGTACATTTTAGAAAATGTAACTATTTAAGGCCAAAATGGGCATGGTACAATATACTATAATCTGGTTTCCAATGGTGTTTCATATTTAAATATCAATGATTCAATTCCCCACGTTGTTCTTTAGAACAATGCCTGGCGCAAATTATTACCGTTTCTACGGCAATTTTAACACGGATTAACAGAGCTGCGAGCAAAAATCAGTGCTGAAATTACCGTAGTAACGGTAATTATATGTAGCAATTACTGAAGTAACGGTGATTGAGCGCGGCCTGCGTTGTTCTAAAGAAGAACAACACAGCAAATTGAATCTCCCCCTTAAAGTCTAGAATTGTTTTATTGTTTATGTTTTACGTGAAACACTGTTGAATCGCCTCTACCTTTCACCAGTACCTGAAAATCACATTGTTTGTCACTATAATGCGATTCGTTCTGTCAGCTCTATCACCATTCTCAGCCTTGCCTGGTTCAGTGCCGATTGCAAAGGTTATTTTGCCGTGGTTGACAATACTATTGATTTTCTGCCCAACTTTCTAATACTAATTCCCCAGCTGTTAACGTGTAAAAACAAAGGTACAAAAGTCTTTTAGATTCTGTATTTTGGAGTCAAGCTGTATAATAACAACATTCCACTACTTTCTGTCTTCCCCGTTCTGTGCCTAATTAGTAGTTCCAGTTAAACTTTACCTGAAATCTGATCATTTACAAAAAGCACCATCATCATTTTTAGCTAGATGTGAGAGGTATTTTCATGAAAATAATTCTAAAGAGTAGTCGCCATTGTTACTACTAACAATAATAATAAGAGGTTCATTTTTAATTTGATTTAACATACATTCTCCGCATTTCTGACGGAAGGAGATAAGATTGTAAATTAATTGACTTAGTTGAAGGCTGGTAACCCAGCTAGGAATTTGAAATACACCATTCATCTGCACACATTGTGTGGTGTGAACATTCAGCAGCCTATCAGCTCAATGGGAATCAATTATGTCACCGAGAACTAACGTGCTTGGGTATCACATGTACAGAGTCTCAGTGACAATGCTGTGGCATTCTTATGAACATTAGCACCGCCCACAAAATGGCCACCTTCACTGTATGTGTGTGAAAGGTGTTTGCTAAACCAGGTGCGCCTTTTGTCATAGGAAAGGAAGCCCATGAGTTAATATCCAATTATGTAAATTATAATTAAATTATAAATTCAAATGATAATTTTCTTCATTTATTAACAGTTTTTGGTGTAGTGCCTACATATTATGCAGCACTTTACAGAGAATATTTAGTCACTCACATCAATCCCTGACCTAGTGGAACATATAATTTATATTCCCTACCACACACACACACACTTGGGTTAATTTTGTCAAAAGCCAATTAACGTACCTGTATAACATTGGAGCGTGCGAAGGAACCAGGACACCCGGGGGAGGAGACCCACGCAAACACAGGGAGAACATGCAAACTCCACACAGATAGCCCTGGTCAGAATCGAACCCATGACCCCAGCGCTGTGAGACAGTAATGTTAACCAATGTGCCACAGTAGTGCCCATTGCTTTGTAATACGCTTGAATAAAAACACATACACATGCAATTATAATTAGAAGGCAGGCATTTGATGCAGATGACACTGAAGGAGTTAAACCTCTGTTAAACATGACATTTCAAGGATCATTTCCACACCGTATTATACGCATGTGAAGTCTCTAAAGGTTTGATATCTGTGTAAAACTCCCACTTTGTTTGCTCATTGAAAAGCGGCTTCCAGAGGCTAATGGAAAATCCTTTTTAAAGCTTGAGGCTTTACATGCGTGGCACCCTAGCTCTGTAGGTTATTTGGGGGTTTGGATTGGTTCCAACAACCATCTGGTTACAATTTTAATTATAGAATTAAATCAACATAAAGCCATCTCTCTGTGAATATTTCTTTCTTCCCTTGTGTCATTCTGATTCCCCCCTTTTTGCTGTCTTGGGGCCTTTTGTTCTGTCCCCTCTTTACGATCTGTTGGAATCCTTCTTATCTCACTGCGCAGGTTGTCTGGTCTTATGCGTTGGTTTGCTCTTCCTGACCTTGCTTAAAAAATGTTCTCAGTTGCACCTCTGGCACCCATTGTGCAGGGCCTCTTTGGATGATGAGTTATGAGTGTTGGTACTGTAGGGAACGCAATAATAGTTCATACAAAATAAGAAAAAAAACTATGTCCATTTTCAAAATGAACATGGCATACAGTTGAGGTTTGATATATTAAAATATAATTTGCGATGCAACAAACAACCAAAATATGGTTAATAGTAGTTACATTAAAATATGAAATCAACAACTATCATGCTTCCCAAGCTTGCACTTGCTTTTTGAATTTTGATGGAGTTCTAGCAAAACGTAGCAAATGTATAGGTCACATGACAGGACAAAATAAAGTGCTAAAGCCATTGTCTATTTATCTCTTGTTATATGTCACTGGAGCACAATTGTTTGCTCTAGATGAAGGGTGCAATCTAGTTGAAATTGTGCCAATATTGCAAAAAAATTGCATACTAGTTATTTAAATCGGCTGTACTGGGTGGAGATGAGCAAACTTAAGATGCTTCATATTTTGAACAGAACAAAGTATTAGATTTTAGCAACACTTAGGAGGAGGTATTAATACATGCTTTCAATGGGTGCCAGTCTAGATGTACAAGATAAAATGGGTACTCAGTTCATCGTTTAGCAATATATGTACCAAAATATTAAAAAAACAAAAACTTATCTACGTAGGATAGGAAGCTGAGATTCCTAGCTGCCTCTCCCATTTCCCCAGTTCAGCATTAGAGTCTGGAATGAGAAGTGCATTCCAAGATGACAACTTATATTTAGTTGATGAAAGTTTAAATGGGTAATTAAGTAGTGCTTTCATCTGACATGTATTTACCTTTGCACCCCATTCACAACAAGCAATATGCAAATAAGTGATACTATCATCTCATTATAAATTACCCCCACAGTTTTAAAAAGATAAACTGTAAAAGCCACAGTATCTGAATGACACATAAATTAATTAAATGAAAGCAGAAAAAAGCAGGATGACGGTCACAAATAAAATTGTATTAAACTGAGTTTGAGTCCAGCACTTTGCGAAGCCACCAGATGGCTTTGCCTATATTACTCTAGACCAGAGTTTCCCAAACCCAGTCCTCAGGGCTCCCTAACAGTGCAGGTTTTCCGGATCACATGTGACATAATTAGGACCACCTGTGAATCTGTTACAATGTGTCAGTCAGTAATGAATACACCTGTGCTCCAGCAAGGAGATATGGAAAACTTGCACTGTTAGGGAGCCCTGAGGACTGGGTTTGGGAAACCCTGCTCTAGACGATATACCAAGAAGATAAGAAGTGTTGGGTAACTAGGTAGAAAAGACAAAGATTCTATAGTCATTAGGCACTGCCCACACATACTCCCTATTCCCAGTTTTGCTCACTAGCAACTTCATTATTTTACAAATTCCTAACACACACCATAGTCTGTGAATCTTTAATATGTAAATTGTACATATTTTCATGTGCTTAAGCTTACAATATCTGAACCTCATGCTTAAGCTTACAATGACTGAACCTCATTTAATCAACTTTGTGTTTATTTCATTAGTCGTATTCAGCTCTAGAAACACTGGAAAGATAAATCTTTTTTTGTTGTTTGTATTTTTGCTACTGGTGGAAACACTTCAAATATGCAATATTCTATTTAGCAGATTTTATTTTTTGCATAACTTATGTTATTGCAATCTTTCATGTCTAACATATGTTCTGAAGCTGGGGGATTTCAGACTGCCGCGTCTGCTGGTACACAATCTCACTATGTTGCCTATGAGCCAAGTTACATTATTAATTAATTATAGTAAGGTACACCAATTATTTGCTGTAAGCAACATATAGTCCAGCTGCTAATGGATTGTGCTTGGTGTGTGAGAGTTGTAGTTAAACATGTATTTTTCTGCAGGTGACTTTAAAAATAATGATAGTTTTGTGGTTTATTAGATGGAAAGCAACACATTACAGAATTAGCCACATGATATACATTTTGCACTGAGGTCATAGAATGTAAACATCAAAACATAATTAAATGAATAGTTTTTAAACAATGAGCCAAAGCAATGATTTATTTCATTAAAATTTCATTATTTCAAAATCCCTTAGTAGCATTCAATGCTTGATGAGATTATTTTTACGACAATCAGAAAAATATTATGTAAATATATGATGTTCAATCTACTTGGTGAACAATCCAAAGTGACATCAACAGCATATATACATTCCACGCACAATGCAACTCTGTTTCTATGGTTGATGATCTTTCCATCCTGTGCTGCATTCGTCTGCATGGTGAATGCAGCATTCACATCATTTGGAATACAGTGCCAGGGTGGGCCATGCCACAAGATAGTGCAGAAACATTTTTATCACTGGCCATTCTCAAATCTCCAATGGGATTAATGATCCAAATTCCAAATAATTCCAATGTTCACCAAATAAAGAAATAAAATAAATGTTTTAGTAAAATATGATCTTCTATGGATTTCAGTTCATCAAGATCATGCTGGAGCAAAAATATACCACCACTATCCTCGGTATATAGGCTTGACTATGTTCTGGGGAAGCCGGTGTATCTGTTCATGGCAAGGGATACTGCTACGGTGGTAGTTTTTCATAGATAGGGAGAAGTCCTATCTCCGGTAAAAAAAACTGTTTTTGCCACAAATAGTGCTTTCCTCCCGTTAATGAATAGACCTGTTGGTCTTTACCAAATCACTGTATTTCCCAGGGAAATGTAAGAAGGAGAGGTGTTATATAGAGAGGAATGAGTTTGTGAATTCCTACTTTAGCTTATTACCTCTGCAATGCCTGGGGCCCACTCAATTATTATTATTGTCATCGATTTGTAAGACGCCACAGTGCTAGCATATATTAGAATTTGGGAGACTGGAGGGGTGAGAAAATGTGCTAAATAATTTTAGAATCTGAGAGTTCTCATCTCAGACGTAGTCAATTATAATTCTATTTTGTGCAGAAATTTAGATAGGCATAAATGACTAATATGCATGATAAGTATATGAGGTATAGTAAAAGGGCTGACAAGCAAGAGCAATATTTACGTATATAAGTCTAATCATTTCATTAATAAGCACCAAACTACCTGTGTAATCCATACTTGAATAAATATTGATCCATCCATCAGGAAAATTCATTGTGTGCTATTAAAAGAAGTGTCAATTGTCATTCTCAGGTCACAGTTTAAAGTATAAACTCATACTTGCAGTTAGCATGCTAAGCCAAGATTTAAGGAGAGTCCCCCAATTGTCTACACTAAGTGAGCATTTTCTTTTATCTGTATTGGGATAATAATGAAAACTATTATTCTGGACGAGTATTTTCTTTCTATTTGATCAACAATGGCAGCTGTTCATTTTCTGGCTGAGTGAATCCTGAAGACTGCCGTTACCTTGCCAGTGATGAATTCTCTATGACGCTTGACTGTCTCCATCTTCAATAGTTTAGTTCTTACCCTGTCAAGAAAAGCTTTAGAGCCTCCATGAACCTACTAGTAATATTTCATGGGATCGATTATTTATTGTGTTTGTGAAACAGGTCAGGAGAACTTCTAGCTAATAAAGAGATCAGCTTTGTTGATGGAGAAAATAAACCCCATTGTCTTCATAAAAACGTTTGGAGATAAATTAGACAACTACGTAAATGGGTTTGAAAATGTTTCATATGTGCATGGGTTAAAAACTTTTATGAAAAAAGAAATTACTGGTAAATATAAGTTAAACTAAATTGTGGTATACAATTGTGTACCATTGTCAGATTTATAACTGTGGATTTACACATGACATCCAAATATTTCTGCAACAATTTTTACAAACGCGCCTCCACTTTCCAGGCTGTATTTAAAGGAAAACTGAACCCTGAGGCTATATTTAAATATAATTTCCCCATAAAATCATTCTGGGACATCCCCCGGCCCCCAGGCTAGCAGAGCATCAGGGAGCCAGTGTCTGAGACCGTTATTATTTGTGAAATTTTCATCTCCCCCACCGTCCGCCGGGGCCCATGGAGATAATGGGGCCCACTGCATTAGGAGCAAGGGCTCTGTGGGCCTCGGCTCCCTCCTCCCCGCTCCCCTGCACCAGGGCTCACAGCTCGCTAAGTCCGCCTCTGCCTGCACCTGAACAATGCCCAGTTGTCCTACTGGGAGAGGCTGAAGAAGTTTGAAAATATGAGCGTTGCTGGCGCCTCAGAACAATATTGTGTCAAGAAAGTTTATGGGAAATCTTTCAACAGCTGACTAGTCACATAATGTGTTCTCTGAAGCCCGAATTAACTCCAATGTTTCACACACTCCTCTGCTATTTAGCTAGGTGTGGGGTGCTCTGTATAATTTTACAGACAGCTAACATCTTAGATGCATCGCCTGAAGTTTATATATAAATTTACGTTTATTTAGCTCTTTCTAATCAGAATTTGTCCTCTGCAAAGTTGAAAGCTCCTCCTTCTTTCAAGCCCACCAGCGAGAGCTGTTGAAAGCGAAATCTGCAGCGTGGGCTGTACAACACCTCTCAACAGCTCCACTAAAACATACTTATAGTGTTGACAGAAAGAAAGAAAACTACAAAACAGACAAGTAAATCATGATTAAAGTTATCACTGGAGTTACCAATTCAAGGGTCCCATAGACGTCTAAATTTCCCTATGTTGTCTACGGAGATTGCTGACGGTTTTCCCCATCCATAAACACTTTAGAGAGAATGGAACTATGACAGAAGACTTACCACCACCACCAAGAGGCAATGTGAATTCTAAGTAAAAGCTCATATTTACCCATAGCAGGTGCCTATTGAGACAGGAGAGCTGGTCACACTTGTAGCTTAAAAATACTCTCTGTCTATTACTAATGAGAAGCTGCAAATTTTTCATGGACATTGTGTGTGCGTATGTGTGTATGCATATGTGTATGGGTGCGTTCATTTGTGTATAGGTGCATTCATATGTGTACGGGTGCGTTCATTTGTGCACAGTAGCGAATATAGAGTGCAAGCTCCAGTGGTGTGGGGGCTCAAGGGGCCAGAGGCGGACAATTTTGCTCATACATGGGCAGATGCAAATGCTTGGCCTAAGCTTCTGGTACACAATAGAGACGCTCTGGCTCGGTTTTCTGAAAACCGAGCCCACCCAAACTTAGGGGATCCGAGAAGGCTTGCTACTTTCGCGTGTCCTCAAATATGAATAGAAGAAAAACCTCATTGTTGTGTTGTCGGATCAGGCGGGTTTTGGATTCCATAAGTACCTCCCTCTCCAGGAGATCCAGCGCCATTGGTCACACAGAAACAGGAGGGGTAGCAGTGTTCTTGTCACTCTCCTGTCTCAGTGCCATTGGTCACACAGAAACAGGAGGGGTAGCAGTGTTCTTGTCACTCTCCTGTCTCAGTGCCATTGCTTATACATAAACAGGAGGGGTAGCAGTGTTCTTGTCACTTGACAAAAATTGCCTGGAAATGACTGAAAATTAATGTTATTGAGGTTAATAATAATTTAGGGGAAAAAAAAGAGCCAAATAATGTGATTTTAGAAAAAAATAGAGATTTTAGAAAAAAATAGGGATCCAAAACCAAAACACATGAGAGCGGTTTTACCAAAGCCAAAACCAAAGCACGAAGTTAATCCAGATCCAAAACCAAAACACGAGGGTCGGTGAACATCTCTAGTACACAATAAGTGCAGTTACATATGACAACGTATACTGTATATTTATAACACATTTTCCTCCAGGCCTGATTAATATCTGAAGCGGTTTGCAGGCATATGAGTCTAAAATAACACAACATCTGTAAATAAAAGTAACTAATCAATGGTACATACTGATCAACATGAGGTAGCTTCACTAAAACTCATAAAAAGGAAAAGTGGAGATGTTGCTCATAGCAACCAATCACATTCAATCATTTTTTAGACTGTACTAGATATATGATAGCTGGTTGCTATGGGCAATGTCTTCCACTTTTCCTTTTTAGAAGCTTTGGTTAATGTGTTCCTAAATATTCAAACTTCAAATCCTCATATGATACGTAAAGGAGCAAAAACAACACTTTGGGCTAGATTTACTATGCTGCGAGTTTGAAAAAAGTGGGGATGTTGCCTATAGCAACCAATCAGATTCTAGCTATCATTTTGTAGAAGGTACTAAATAAAAGCTAGAATCTGATTGGTTGCTATAGGCAACAACCCCACTTTTTCAAACTCGCATCTTAGTAAATCTAGCCCTTTATCTTTTGGGTGGCCTAATCCAGCTGTCTTCTGAGTTTTACAACCTTCCCTCCTACAGTGCAATTATTATTTTATTTCAAATACTAGTTGATGATACTCTGCCAATATTTTTTCTATTTTAGAATGTTATAAGTATTCTGTTATATTGTTGAGAAGGCAGCCTACAGAAATCCAGGTATTTTTACTCTATTTTCTTTACAATACGAAAAGATTAAGTTTCTCCTGCAATTTTTTGTTCACTTTAGATGGCAAAAATGTTTACATTTTTAATATCTTAACATCTTAACATCTTTAATAATTTCTTATCAAACCAAATTACCTTTGTTTGGTAATGATCATTTTGTCATGTAATGGAGACGATTCTATAATTTTTTCCTCCTTCCAGAGCTAATTCATTAATTGCATAAAAATAAACAATAAATCCCCAAATAAATAAAACATTTCCCTATTGATTGGATTTCAGCAAAGTGTCACTTCTTATGTATCTTCTCACAAATCAGCAAAGCTACTTTGAACCGGAGTTAGGCTCATTAATTCAGCATTGTGTCGAATTGATGAATAGACAGGTATAAGATTATTAACCCAGGGTCATCACTCTGATTTGTAGTTTGGATAGGACAATGCATCTTCTCTCTACGCTACTCACGTACCAACAGTGCTGGGATATCTCTCCAAATATCACCTGGAGAAAAATGACAGCAATTTGAAAGATTAAGAAACTATTGTCAAATGTTACCCTAAGTAATGAAGTTCAGTTGGTATAGCTTTTCGTCCATTTATTGGAAGAACTGGAGACTGAAAGAGCCAAAGCTCTCTCACCTCAACACTTTATGTAGTAGAACAAATTCAAACATCGCTAAAGTCTTTAGAGAATTAATATTATTCAATGTATTTGGTAGTTATCGTTCTTTATAAACAGCCAAAGCAGATCACTTGTCATTACCTTGAAAAGGTAACATTTTGAAATCATCATCATCATCACTGACCTTCCAACATTGATAATAAGATCACTTCTGATTTAATGAACCACTTGCAAACATTGTCTCTCTTTGCACTGTGGCTTAGTGGTTAGCACTTCTATCCCACAACACTGGGGTCAGGAGTTTGATTCCCGACCATGACCTTAGTTGTGTTCTCCCTTTGTTTGCGTGGGTTTCCTTCAGGTGCTCCGCTTTCCTCCCACACTCCAAAACATACTGGTGGGATAATTGGCTCTTATTAAATTGACCTTAGTCGTGCTCTCTCTGTGTTTATGTTAGGGAATTTAGGCTGTAAGCTCCAATGGGACAGGAACTGATATGAGTGAGTTCTCTGTACAGCGCTGTGGAATTAGTGGTGCTATATAAATAGCTGACGATGATGATGATTATGATTTCATTCGTCAGTATGTTTAATCTCTTCATCTGTATTACCATGTTGTTCTACTCACACTACTACGCTAACTGCTTTCCATTTTTCTCCACACTGCTCCATCTTCCTCTTCTTCCCCCCATCCTACCTCTCCTGCCTTGTTCCTCTCTTCTTCATCCTTCCTGCCGAATATCCTCACCTACCTCAACCTATTCTTTTGCCATTTCAACCCACCCTGCTACCAGTTTGACTGTTTAGCCATCACCTTCTCTGCAACCCACCTGGACTGCTACATTTAATGTCCCCTTAGTTCCTATTGTTTCTCACTCCCCCCCTCCCTCTAGAATGTAAGCTCTTGCTTGTCCCTGTCATGTCTTATGCTGCATTGTTTCTGTATGTCATGCTACTTGTTCTGTTAAATACATCCATCATTTTATTATTCTGCGCAATACCTATGTATATATTATTATGTTTACTGCTTTCATGTACGTTTGTACTACTATATCAGGCGCTACGGAATCTGTGGCGCCATACAAATACACGATAATAATAATAATGGTCTAACAATTAGAGTAAACAGAGATAGAGGTACCAGTTACCTTGCGTGTGAGTAGAGTTTAGAATAAGCCATGACATTAGGGATGTACGTAGTAGACGACCATGAGACATAATGAAGAGAGGACCCTGGCCAGAAGAGCTTACATGCTAACACATTAACTAATGTGAACTGATCTCTTAAATGTGGCGCATTCATTTGCTTTGAATGTTTGTACAAGAATTTAAACTTATACATGATAATAGCAGCTTTTATGTTCTGTTAGTTTTCTAGAACAATGAATTAAAGGCTTTAGGCAAGCTTAACACCCATCGTACATATTTTCATAGCCCTGAGTCCAGCACATTTGTTAATGAATGGTACTGTAATCCACAGGGCTGTCTATGAGGGAAAGAACGTTATCTTGCACACCAAACTGACACCTGCTAATTTAGATTAGGTTTTTGGAAGCTTAATAGCTAGTTAAATACCCAAAAGGGATAGAGAGACAAGGTGTCAGTTCGTACAGAGGACATTAATTCATACTTTATCACTGAAAAGAATTAAGCTCGGTTTCTTTAGGACAATGATCCAGTATTTCACTTCTGAATTTTATTGTCGATTAGGATATATAATTGTAAACAAATGATGGTGATGTGACAGCGATGACATCATGTTTGGAGACAGCATGGCCTTTGGCCTCTTTCTGCAGCCTGCGAGGTCAAATGGAAAGACTGCTTTTTCTGATGGACTAGTAAGACAAAGCTAGTGTGACATAATCTACAAGACAACGAGAGAATTGTTGTTGTTTTTTTTAAAACAGGACAGGGATATAAAATAGCGTCTAATTAAGATCTGCAAACAGTGAGGCACAGAGACAAAGTCTCATTTCTGTGTATGTTATATCGTTACGTTAGCTGTTGCCCTTGTATGTGTAACAATGGAGGCTTTGCAGTGACCATGGAGGGTCTTAGTCATTAAGGAGAGCAAGGCAAAAAAAAAAGAGTAAATTCGATCCTGGACAAACCATGTTACAATGCAAGGGGTGCAAATTAGTTTATTATTTTGCATGAAAGGAAAATACAGACTGCTTTTTCATGTAGTACACAATTACTTGACAGCTTTATTTATACACTGAAATTTAAAGTTGATCTAGGACATGCCCTACCCCAACTTTAAATCTGTCCCCACATTTTAAAATTTACCTCCCCCTCCATTTCAACATGGTTTTGCCCTAGTGAAAAGTTACTCCTTTTTTATGCTTTGCTCGACTTAATGACTCAGGCCCGGAGAGTTCATCAGGGTACTAAGGAATAAGCGAGACAACAAATGCATTGGCGTGGTCGGTAGGCATAATTATGTAGGTGTAGCACAATGGTGGTTTTACGTATCCAATGAGCATTAGGTGTGTTGGCTGGGAAAAATGTGAAGGTATGACTTCTCCTTGCATGGGGCCACAGTATCTTTGTAGGGCACACACTGAGTGGAGGGTCTGCCCTGCGTGAAGTGCAAAAAAAGCAATCACAATATGACTACTCTATATTAAAGAGGAGTGTAATTATGTAAAGGTGAATATTAATTGAATGCACTAATTCTCTTTCAATATAAATTTTTTCAGAGAATATTTACCTCTCTACAGAGTTGTCAACTGCCATGTTGTTTACTTCTTCATTGTAAAACCAAATACCAGACATAGATTTCACAGGAACAGCGCTCCCCATTGGCCACATTGGCCACATTGTAAACAGCAGATTACCTGTTTGACTTTTTTTTTTTTACAAACACCTCTCAGTGCCCTTTCACATGTACTATGTAAAGATCTGCATTTTAACATATACATGTTTGTTATGATGGCTAAATCTATCCATATTTGGTCTTATGTGCATCTGTCAATGCAATGTCAGGTAAAACAAATGTTTTGGTTTGTGTCTTTGTACCAGCAGCATTTGGGCTCTTTCATAAACCGGTTTACATAAATAGTTTTTTTTGTGTTATTTAGGCGTAAAGTATTTTATAGGCAGCACAGTGGCACAGACGTTAGCATTGCTGTCTCATAGCACTGGAGTCATGCGCTCACTTCTTATAAGGTCCCTACGTGCGTTCATCTTGTATGTTCTCATGTTTTCGTAGGCTTTCTCCAGTTGCTCTGGTAGGTTAATTGGCTTCTAAGTGAACTCTTTTGGTTGTGCGGCCATGTGGTAGGGAATATAGATTGTAAGCTCCATCGGGGCAGGAACTGATGTGAATGATTAAATATTCTCTGTAAAGTATTGTGTAGCATGTAGGCGCTATATCAATAACTATTAATAATAATATTCCAATTTGCTCATTTCTGAATGCAAGAAGCACAGTTCAGCATGTAGCTGTGATGGTTAATATGCATCTGTAATTCTAAACATGATTGCAATGAGAAATGTGGATGAAACTGTCATTGTAGCTTGTTGTTCAGAAGATAAAAAGGTTAATAGGGGACGCCAGAGTAATGAAAAGCTAATGAAAAAATGTCTATTTGCATGATTTCTAGTGCTCAAAACCAAATAATTCCATTCTGTCTAAAATACTTAAATGCAGCAAAATACACATGATTTATAGCGGGGTAAAGAGCGGATACCTTGCAGATCTGTCATCTTCAATCTTGGCTAGGATAAAACATGCAAAATTTGACAATTATTCCTATTTTCTGCATAATGAACATTGCTATCATCCTACCCTGGCTGCCATCTACATTAACTGTGGTATCGCTATTTATGGGGAATCAATAATGTTACAGATGTCATTTATATGATTAATGTCATGGATAATCTAAGTTTACACAGTTATATATTGGGATAATATCAAATCTTCAGTAATCAACTTAACAGGTATTTGCAGATAACATTTTATTCAGGTTCCAGCTAACAAAAAATAGGGTAAGGTCTTAAAATTTTAGTCAAAATTACCTTCAACCATCTATTTCCATAAATTATCCATGCCATTCGTTCCTATTGTGTTTCGGACGTGTTAACATTCACCTGTAAAATACCCTTGCAATTATTCAATGATGTCTCGATACTTTAATAATGTAAACTGACTTTATACATGACCTGTATGAAATTATTCATCACAATTTACTGCAGATGCTACATTGCAAGAGTGATGAGCAAAATATTGAGAGATTGTGTAAAGTATGCAAAGGAATTAAATGAGAGTGTGAGTTCAGCTAACTGGCTTTTATTGAAATCAACTGCCCCAAATTACTCACCTCTCCCCACATCATCATCATTTATTTATATAGCACCACTAATTCTGCAGCGCTGTACAGAGAACTCATTCACATCAGTCCCTGCCCCATTGGAGCTTACAATCTAAATTCCCTAATATAGACACACACTCACACACAGACAAACAGAGAGGGAGACAGACAGACACACAGACAGAGACTAGGGTCAATTTTTAAAAGCCGCCAATTAACCTACCAGTATGTTTTTGGAGTGTGGGAGGAAACCGGAGCACCCGGAGGAAACCCACACAAACACAGGGAGAACATACAAACTCCACACAGATAAGGCCATGGTCGCGAATCGAACTCATGACCCCAGTGCTGTGAGGCAGAAGTGCTAACCACTAGGTCACTGTGCTGCCCCACACTCCCCTGTTGTGCTGGGGTTCCCTGCTGGGGAATTACATTCTTCTTTGTACCCGTTGTAGGGTAAAAAAATAATAATACAAGCTTAAATGGGTGAAAGCAAAGGGGTAAATAATTCAATGAAATTCTTATTTATTTTTATTGTACCTTTAGTTCTCCATGAAATAGGCTTATTTAAATACCTATATATGTCATCTCTTCAGTAGTCAGCAGTATGGTATTTTTTAAAAAGAATTTAAACTGAAATTCCACTTATGACTTTCATATATGGAACGAAAGCTGTAAACATCTGATTGGATTTACTTACTATGTGTAAGAAAGTAAAGACTATCTTGGAATATCAGATGCTACTGAAAATCACTTAATAAATACAGATATAAGCCAGAATAAAGTTCATTTGCCGCAAATAAAAAATGACATTACAGAGGACCTCTATTAATAAACCAGAGTGAAAATGAAATGTTGATTTAGAATTTTACAAAGTGGGGCAGAGCGTGTTCATATCAAATTATTTTCCACCTAGGTGAGAGTGTTGCCCGGGCATGTTTTTTGCTTTGTCTGTGATGTCAACATATTGGATCTCTCTATGACAGCGGAATACAAATGAGTTCTTTGTAACTACATGGAGAAATGGGGATGAAAAATAATATTGCACAACAAAGCTTTTCACTGCCTTACGACTCTCCACCTAGTAGAAATTAATTCATTAGCCTTATAAGAAAAAACAACAACAATAAAAGATACATAAACATTGTAGCAGTGATAAAAACACACCTGAAATAACCTCAGCCCTTCGTTTTCAAACATGATTGAATCTGAACGATTTTCACACAAGCAGGATTAACTAAAAAAAAAAAGTCTATGCTCACCATTCAGATGTTATCTTTCATTCGGCTGACTGCATGTCTGATAATAGCCGATTCCTGATTGGTTGTATTAACTTATGCAAATCATTGTTTTTTGTCCCATATTATTAAAGAGAGCTTAAAGTTAATATCCCTTTGCCCAGGGGCACAGGGGTGGGGGTATTAACAGATGTACATTCTGACAACATGATAACATCCATGTAATAACATCACAGCGATAAATTTGTATAATCCGCATTAAAAACGAAGCACACAACACATAATTTCATGCAGATGGAATCCTATTGAGATAAATTGGATGCTACATTTCCACACAAAGCCTTTTATTTATCTTCTGTTTTAGAAGTGGTCTGTGGAAACTATGAGTGGCCAAATAAAATAAAACAAAACTGTTCTATACAGCTTACACTCCTTTTTAACAGACATTCAAGTTCCATTAAACTGTTTAATTAGTAAAGGATACAACCTGCCTGGTTGTGGTAATATAAAAGGCACTATCTGGCTATAAGGTACATGCTTTATAATATGACACATTTTGGTAATGTTTGGGGAAGTACAGGGAGCAGAGCACAGTTTGGCTTTTTGGTAAAACAAAATAAAACATTTCGGGTTAGATATGTACCACTGATTTTATGCTTTACTTTCAAGTGTTTTATGAATTGGTTAATAAGATAAATGGAATGAGAACTCTCTGTTATACATATAGGGCCTGAGTCAATAAGAAGAACAAAGCATAAAAAAGGAGTAGCTTTGAATCTGGGCAAAACCATGTTGCATTGGAGGGGGAGGTACATTTAAAATGTAGGCACAGATTTATAGGTGGGTTAGGACATGTCCTAGTTCAACTTTAAATTTCAGTGTAAAATAAAGCTATCAAGTATTTGTGTGCTAGATGAAAAAACAGCCAGTATTTATCTTATGTGCAAAATAATAAATTAATTTGCACCCCTTGCACTGTAACATGGTTTGTCCCGGAGAACATTTACTCGTTTTTCTTGCCTTACTTTCCTTAAGGACTCAGGTCCATATTGTTTAGAAGAGTTTATACAAATATTAGCATAATTTTTCCATTAAAATATATTAAAAGCACATCAATCGTGATCAAACAGGCCGAGTAACAAGATCACTGGGGGCTTATAATTAGTGCAACAGGCTGATGACCACACACATTGATAGATCACAATCACCAATCTGGAATGGATTGGCCACCAGTTCTAATAAATCTATGATTAATCAAGTCAGTTGTTGATCATCATTTCCTGTCATTCTGCTGCTCACTCAAGCAATATAAAATTAGTTGTCCAAATTGCTGCTTGCATGGGCAGATATAGAATTGCATCCAGTATACAGAACTACAGAAGAGGTACTAGTAGCTGGTCAGTCTTTAAAAAAACATGTCCAACTATTGTTTATTAAAGACAAGCCTTCATTACTGTATTTTGTTTATAGAGTCGCTATACTCTGCAGCACAGGACTGAAGATAACATATCCGTGAATTTCTATTGACACTAGATTAATAATAACAAGAAGAATGATTGCCACCCTCAGTATTCTGTTTGTTAAATTATGTTTAGGATACTGAATACTACAGTGACATTAGAATTCTTGTTGGGTTCACTCTTTCTCTCTAAGCTTTTCTTTGCTCGAGATATGAAGATATTGTGTAATAACTGATTATTCTGCAGCAATAGGTATTTCATGCAATTACATTAACATTTAGTGAGGTTGCAGTGGGAGGAGTTTAATGTTGTGATCTGCAGGATTATGATAAGGGGATTTATCAAGCTTATCACAACCTTAAATTCATATAATGCATGAAAATGGTGAAATGTGCTGACAGATGGGTTTCTGTGCATCAGCTTTCAATAGCGGATCATTTGTCACAAAGAAAGAGCTTACCATGTATGTATTTTAGGAACAGATCATATCGACAATAAAAATAAAAGTTTGTTATTTCAGTTCAAACTTTTTTCTTATCATGGTCACATAGATGTATTCTGCGTTTTATATTAATAGGAAATGCCTACCACAGTGCTAAACAATACAATAAACAGTAAACGTAAAATATAGCTAAT
The DNA here is from genome assembly GCF_038048845.1 of Mixophyes fleayi. NCBI lineage: Eukaryota > Metazoa > Chordata > Amphibia > Anura > Limnodynastidae > Mixophyes > Mixophyes fleayi. The sequence goes on from NC_134404.1 coordinate 316,952,303, forward strand.
GTTATATGGGGGAATTCAATTGGCCACGTTATTTGAAAAAGTAATGCGTCTGCACACTATTACTGTTATTACGGTAATAGTGCACGTAAATACAATTATTACGGTAGTTTTAAAGTCAGGTTAATATTACCATAATAACGGTAATACGTTTAACGCAACGGTACTTCGAGTGAATTCAATTCCCTCCCTATGTGTCATTTCCATTGCTATAATTGACAAGGTGGTGTCAGCTGCCCAGAAAATATAAGCCGTGATATTTAAATAATATTAATAATATTAATAATAATTGTTTCACCAAAACAGTCTCACATCACTGGAATATATGGACACACAACCTCTGAACCTTTGGCTTCCATTCATCTGTCAAATCTCATTGACATACAGCATTCCATTGCATCATCAATCCTGTCACTAGTTCAGTTCCTCGTCAGATAAATCATGTTCCTCAATTAAACTTGCTCAGTTAGTTTAATATTTTTGACCCTCTGTTACTTCATGTTTCTATTCTGATGAAATAAAACACTGCTATGAATAGTTGTTGCCATAGGTTTGGGGCTACTGAGGATAATGTTTAATCTGACACTGTTCGCGTACCCTCAGATAGAACATTTGTGACCCTTCCACAAATGCAGACGTATAAGCTTCATCAGAAGCTTCAAATATTCTGCATAGAACAGCAATTTCATTGGTTTGCTACAGTTAGAGTTTTACTTAATGTGTCCTGGTTAAAACCAGAATTTTGGTAAAGTACCAAACCGATACACAAATGGAATCACAATGGGTTCAGCGCTGAGTATGACTACAGCACAAAGGCTAGCAGTTTCTGAGGATCTACCTTCCCCAATTGCAAAATCTAAATAGCAAAAAAATGGTGCAACTGCGCTCTCTGTACTATAACAAAATTCTGTAGAGATTTGTGGATATTGATATCAATAATTTTATTATATAACGTATAAAACATTCAATAAAACATAAACATCAATAGCCACATGAGCTCATATGGTCTAAAAATGATTTCTCCAAATGATCTAAATGACACAAACACATGTGCAAATATAAATGAGAGCAAACAAACCTCTAATACATGTACTATAATGTGTTAACCACTTCAATGCTTCTATTTAGTCAGTGGCCAACTGACTCAAAGCTTGGGGGAACTCTGTGTTTTCAAGTTCAATCCTAAATTGTTTCCAAATGTTGAATATTGATCCACGTAAAAATGTTCTCACAAATCGCTAGCAAAATTATGGTTCCATAGAATTCCCGGCACTATAAGCGCAACGTGAAGGAAACAAAAACCCTGTAGTGAATGCGCCGAGTTCTGTTTGTTAAAATACTACAGAATGTGTCATCCTAAATCACAATGGGTTAGAAACAACATATCTCTTATATGTGGAAGAACATTTTCCGTGGATCAATATTCAACATTTGGAGCTTTAAATCAGCTGGTCATTTGTGTCTACTGTTTGCTATTTTTGTGGATGCATTTTGAAGTCACTCTTTTCCTGTTTAGTTGAGTTTAGAGTTTAATGCTCGTTAATGGAAAACACCAGGAAAATTAACTTATTCACGATCATACTGAAATTGAAACTGGGATCTTCACTTAGTTTCTTACTGTCCTCCTCCTTCATACAATGTCTTATTGTCTTTGTTTTCAACTATCAATTATAAATGACAATATTAATATAATTATATAACCCTCCAGTATACCTCACTGAATATTCACTCACTAAGTAATAAAGATGCATTATTCTGACTATGCTCAGATGCTTTCTTTAAAGCCCATGCATTAAAAGTATTAACTCTTCTTTGTGCAAAATGACTTAAATTAATATTTAATGAACACACCTTGCAAAATAACAATGGCGTACACCTGGCATCAACGACTTTATGAAATATTTATGCAAGTTCATTTGGGTCAACATTCTGACTAAGTCATTTAGTCAAATGAGTTGATGCATAATGCAGGGAGCATGGTGTTAATAATGCCGGTTAGAGTTCACATTAAATAAAGAGGCTGCTTTGTGCATTGACTTAAACTGTCAACATAGAGGACAAATACTTTATTGAAGCTCAGTATTATGTGACTCGGTGCTTAGTGTTCCACCTGCACATGCATTTTAGGACACCTGTCACTAAAACTACTATACCATCAAAGACAGACAGCCTACATTACAAGCAGTTCCAGAACTGTTGACAATAATAATACCACCACAATACCATCTACAAATATAGCTTATAGTTTCATGAGTTTATCAGAAAGTAATAAATATATAGAAGAACGCTGATAATAAAATTATTATATAATTTATTAAGGCAATGTATTAAAAATAATCACTAATACACATATACAATCTGATAATCACGCTCAACATAACAGAAAGGAATATTCATATATATTTAAAGTAGAATATTGTCCTTAGGGGACAATGTCCTTTGAAATAGTATACATAAATGACTCCAATATCCCCATCATGTAAAGGGTGAATTGCTCCTATATTTTACTACAGAGCAGTCCTGATTGAGACTTGAAAATAATGTAGGCAGGTCACAAGTTTAGGTGGTTCCTGATAAAACTTCAAAAGATCCTTTTAGGTAGATATTAAGAGAACACAGTCTCTGTATCAAAGAGGCTTGCAATCCTTATTCATGTTTAATGGGCTCACTTGCTGTACCTATAATGCTATTCCGATGTCTCCTTTAACGATCCTGCTAAGGGCTGGAACTTTCCGAGTCACAGTAACTTCACACAAATAGTGCTCTCACAAACAGCGCTATGAGTTAACAATCACACTGTTATGCCAGCGTCTATGACGCATTTCTCTGCCTTCAACTGAGTGGTTTCATCAGAGGAAAACATTTCAGATAAGTGTGTGATAGTTGGGAGTTGGGCTATTTTCCTTTACACAGTAGACAGTAGCCACAATAGCAAGAGCTAGCACTAATTGATGTAGCAAATATCAAACTTCCATTATTAATAGACTAATTTCCGTGGTCCTTATAATAGGCATATAATATAATAAAAGTGAATTGTCATTCACTTTATTTGTTGATATCTGGACATAAGGATTACTCTACATTGTCACTCATCTTCCTTATATGATATTCTATTCTTATGATATATATATATATATATATATATATATATATATATATATATATATATATATATATATATACAAGTTAACCCGTGCATGATACTCATGCATTCTAGTCAAATCAAGCTACTTAAGGTCTTAAAAAGGTTCTTGTCATGCATTTGGGCCTAGCCCAGGCCTCTTTAGGGGAAGAGCGTTACTTCCCGACGCAAGCGCCCTTTTTAATGTGTGTTCATGAGGTAAAATTACGTCACGAAAATGAGTTTGACCCCTCAACTCGTAAATTTAGCCTTTACTACCCCTCCCACGGGGGGAAGGGGGGATGATGCAAGTTAACTGACTTCACTTTTCTAATTTTTTTGTCAAATAATGTTAGTATACCAAATTTCAGGTCAATTGGATGAGCCTTTTCTGAGAAAATAGTTTTTTCCACACACACACACACACTAACACACGCCGCTACACATGTGTGTTCATGAGGTAAAATTACATCCTGAAAATGAGTTTGAGCCCTCAACTCGCAAATTTAGCCTTTACTACCCCTTCCACGGGGGGCTGGGGGGATGATGGAAGTTAACTGACCACTATTCTAATTTTTTTGTCAAATAATGTCAGTATACCAAATTTCAGGTCAATTGGATGAGCCCTTTCTGAGAAAATATTTTTTTCCACACACACACTAACACACACCGCTAGGCTTTTACTTTTATATATTAGATAATGCTAAGAATTTAGTAGGTCAGTGTATAACTCCGCCCAGCAGGTGGCGCTGCAGCTTGTTTGTTTTTTTTCCACACACAGACTAACATACGCCGCTAGGCTTTTATATTATAGATATATATATGTGTATATATATATATATATATATATATATATATATGTATATATAAAATGTATACATATAATATGCTTCATATTTAATGTGCTGTACATGAGTAATTCTTCATAAAAATTTACAGTATATAAACACTGAACTTTGCTTAGCTTCTCATGCTGTTTTGATCTCAGTATCTGCGATCTTGAACAGATTATCTGCGATGTATATATCACACTTTGAGAATAGCTTGCCCTGTAAGCCTTTGGGATACACAGTATGACAATGATTGGAGAATGTAGGTATCTATATGAATTTGAGAAAGTGGTAGAAATGGTTACAGTAGAATTGTAGAGGGAAAGTGACACCGTAAACTATTCAATCTACAGTATAGTCAACTTGCAGAAATTCATCCTTAAAATGTCAGAGTGTCTTTTCAACATGCAACAGTGGGATAGTTTTGTTTTTAGCACATTTACTTGGAGACAGAACATTTGAAATAGTTGGAGACCCATTGTTAACTTACATTGACAGAAGCTTTTTTACACTATATTTGTTAAACACAAAATTTCTCTCTCTTTCTCTCACTCTCTCTCTCTCTCCCCCTCTTTCTCTCTCTCTTTCTCTCTCTCTCCCACTCTCTCCCCCTCTTTCTCTCTCTCTCTCTCTCTCTCTCTCTCCCCCTCTTTCTCTCACTCTCTCTCTCCCCCTCTTTCTCTCTCTCTCTCTCTCTCTCTCTCTCTCTCTCTCTCTCTCTCTCTCTTTCTCTCTCTCCCCCCCTCTTTCTCCCTCTCTCTCTCTCTCTCTCTTTCTCTCTCTCTCCCCCTCTTTCTCTCTCTCTCTCTTTCTCTCTCTCTCCCCCTCTTTCTCTCACTCTCTCTCCCCCTCTTTCTCTCTCTCTCTCTCTCTCTTTCTCTCTCTATCTTGTTTTCATTTTTTCATTTTAACATCTGCTTTTTATGTATTATTAGCTGAATTAGTTCAACATATCTTCTGTTGCAAGCAAAATCTTAAACTAAAACATAAATATCTTCATTTTTAATAATCTTAAACTGTTTTTTTAATATTCTTAAGCCGATTTTTTTAGGTCAAGTAATTTTACATTTCAAATTATTTACTATAATTAATCTATTATTTAGGAAGTATTATTTGGGAAACTTGCCTGCTCAGGGCCTGATGTAGAGTTGGATGTAAGCGCCTTTTTTTTGCATATAATATGTATTTTGGTACCACACATATGCACAAAAGAGGCTTCAGAGCAAGTCTTATGTAGACTCAGAAGCAGCTTACAATCACCACTCCGTATATTTAGAGAGGCAGACAGAGGGAATGCATATAAGACTAGACTGAGTACAGTAAGGGCGTTTACACGCAAATGCGACTGAGTCTGACCTTGAAGCAGACGCATATGCACCTGTCAGTAGATTTATCTCTTGCGGGTGCTGAAGAGCAGGTTCAAAATTTGCATTGATGATGTAGGCAACATGAACCTGGCAGTGCAGCATAGTGGCTTAGTGGTTAGCACTTCTGCCTTACAGCACCGGGGTCATGAGTTCAATTCCTGACCATGGCCTTATCTGTGAGGAGTTTGTATGTTCTCCCTGTGTTTATGCGGGCTTCCTCTGGGTGCTCCGGTTTCCTCCCATACTCCAAAAGACATACTGGTAGGCTAATTGGCTGCTAACAAATTGACCCTAGTCTGTGTGTCTGTTTGTCTGTCTTTCCATCTGTGTGTGTCCATCTGTCTGTGTGTGAGTGTTAGGGAATTTAGACTGTAAGCACCAATGGGGCAGGAACTGATGTGAGTGAGTTCTCTGTACAGCGCTGCGAAATTAGTGGCGCTATATAAATAAATGGTAATAATATGATTTCCTTATATAGACCTGGGCGCATCTTCAGATTCAATTTAAATAAATTCCATACAACTCTGCATCATGCCCTCAGTGTATATTTTTCTGGAAAAACCATAGTCATACAGAATTTTATTATGTCCAACATATTCAAACATAGTTGATGTTGTATATTATATTACTTTACTTTTACTATGATGCTCTCCTTTACTCTTATATTACTTTACTTTTACTGTGATGCTCTCATTTACTCTTATTTACTTTGTGGTTTAATATGTTGTTTACAGATCACTTTTAGTCACAGGCTAAACTTCACATAAACAATTATAATGACAGTGACACTCTCTGTTTGTACTTTCCAGCTCACTAAAATAATAATAGTAAATGATAAGTAAAATATTATTTACATTTAAGATTTCATAGATAAAAATATATACTTTGATGATAGCTTGTCATTATAAATATTTTTTGTTATTATAGCGTACTGGGGATAATTTACTAAAGATATAATTTTTTCTCCAGCTTGGTGAATATGTATTTGCATCCAACAGCCAATCAGGTTAGGAAAAAAATATATATATATTTTTTTTTTTAATGTATATTTTCCTAATCTGATTGATTGGCTGTTGAATGCAAATGCAATTCACAAAGCTGGAGAAACACTTTTATCTTTAGTAAACCACTTATATCTTTTGTAAAGATATAAGTAAAAACGTACATCTCTAGTAAACCACCCTGGTGACCCTACGCTTTGATCATTTTTTTCGTTTTATTAATATAACTTTTCTGAAAACGTGTTGTTGACATGTTTGCCCGATATTATCTGCTCTACACTGTGTATCCATCATGACGTCAATAATAGCTACAGTATGACATTTAATAAGTCAGAACAGAAAAACTTGTCTTTGAACACAATTACTATATTTTCTCTTTTTCAATATCATTGAATGTATGCATATAAATGAGATAGCAACTAAATGGTTTTCATGTTCAGACACAATTCAGACATGCTGAATGCTATTGTACAATATCATTTATGTAATTATGTGCGCTAGTAATTATACATGACTTCTGGAATTGACTATGAATACTGATAGCTTAGATATTGCATTTAAAATTATTATAGATATTTCCAAAATATTTCCTAGGAAAACCTTTTTTCCTTTAAATAAGTTTATCTTGGCAACATTTATTAGCTGCACTTTAACAGTTGATCATCTATATTTTAAAACTAATGTTTTGTAAGATGGTTCATATAAATGCATCTAAATGATTTCTCCATACGTGTTATATAGTCATCATTTTCTGTGAGATACTAAAAAAAAAAATTGTCAATAATCACTGGCCGTACTCCAAAGTGTAATGTTTAAACCTGGACGCTATCCCATGTTGTGTTCTATAAGAGGAAAAGCATCCTGCTGTTTAAGAAAATGTTTATGCAAATAAAACATAGAATTCTGTTTAGAACATGGGCGATGAAATCAATACGTCTCTCAGTTGTTGGACAGTAATAAATCACAATCTTTAGAAATGATAATTTACCTTTGAGGGGTTGTTTTTGCGGGAATGGGGCAAGTAGTATGATTCTTACTTGTTTGTATATTTATTTGTGTATATTAAGGGGGAACCGTTAATGGGCATTACAGCAGGTAACAGCTGCTAAAAAACAACCAGAAATCGATGGGATCTACAAAAGGCCCAGGGGGTATATTTGCTGAACGGCGGGTTTGAAAAAGTGGAGATGTTGCCTATAGCAACTAATCAGATTATACTGTCATTTTGTAGAATGTACTAAATAAATGGCAGCTAGAATCTGATTGGTTGCTATAGGCAACATCCCCATTTTTTCAAACCCACAGTTTAGTATATATACCCCTTAGACGTTTGTAGATCCCATCAATTTCTTGATGTTATTTAACCTATATCTTACTACTTTATACAGTAGTTTACATTGCCTTATGTGGTACAGCTGTTGTTTTTATACAGTAACTATAACCTCTCTCCCTTATGCTCCTACACACGGGCACCAAAAATCCTGCATTTACCAGTATATTTTAACATTAGTAAAAGCATATCAATGGTAATGGGAATGAACGCATTGATTCCAACGGCCCCATACCCACTTGCAATTGCGCTTACGGTTGTTAGCATTTCCAAAGCACGGAGAAGACAATTAAACAAAGAATTGTAGGATCTCTGTGATTGACGAGAATTTTTTTTATTATTGAAATATAAACATTTTTTTCTAAGTGTAAAATATAAAAAATATTTTTTGATTTTTTTTCTTTTTTCTATGTTTTTTTCCTTAACTTTAACTTGAAGCCCATGAGCAGATGGATCCAGGACTGGCTGACGAGAAGCTAAGCGGCCTCATACCGCTGTCAGTCAGTATCGCCAAGCAGCTGAGTATCACTTAGCTGTTACGACGATATTTTAATGGTAAACGATAATCAATTTTCTAACGTTGACATAAGTAGCGATAACAATATATCTCATGACTAGATATTGATAAATGTACCTGCTAATCTTAAAGACCTATCGCTTTACAATGCAAACAGTAAGTAGATTAGTTACCCCCATTACATAGTTGTGTTTACTGCTGCAAACCTCTTGATGCAAGTGGAATCAACAGGTGAAACTTACTTAGTAATGCTGGGTACACACTACAGGTTTTTCAGACAATTATCACATGCTAAACCACCGTTGGGCCCGATATCAGAGTAGTGTGTACGCTCCAGTGATGAACGATGATTGTTCCAAAGCACAGATCATCATTTGATTTGATTGTTCAGCAGAATCTTGTTCATCTATGGAAGGACATCCTTCCAATCCTGCAGTGTGAATGCACTCACCATCATGATGTCCATAGAGTTTACAGAGTCATGATCTTTTTAGCCAACGTTTATAACAGATGAAGAGCACAGATCTGATGGTAAATCTTTTAAAATATGTGTAGTGTGTACACATGAATCGGCATGCTGATCAGGATGAATCGTTGTAGATAACACATTGGTCAAAAAAATTGTGTAGTGTGTACCCAGCCTTAGACTTACATAGCCTATTGCAACCAATCAGATTCTAGTTATCATTTATACAGCACATTCTACAAAATGACAGCTAGAATCTGATTGGTTGTTATAGGCCACAACTCCACTTTTTCAAACCCGCAGTTTAGTAAATATACCCCTTAGCGAAACGATGGGTCTGCCCAAAAAGACATTCCAAAAAAATCTGCAATTCTTATTACTATGTTATATTTAAAGTATAAAACACAAAAACATTTTTCCGTGATGAATGTGTCAATTTAAGCTCACCCCATGTTTCAAGGCAGCGTGCATTAAATAGGAAGATAATGGCAGATGTTTGTCTCGACATTTAACCAAGGTCATTAAATACATTAATAAAAGAAAGAACAGGCTTCTAATGCAAGCTGCATCCCCAATGTGTCTATTTGTATATTAAAATAGTATGCAGAAAGGGCACATGTGAATTCTAGAATACTTTTAATAATTGTTTAAGGGCCACCTTGACACTGCAATTCTTATTAGCAGATCGGTATTGCATTGTTATATATTATACAATGTAATTATAATTAGTCAGAGTTGCTCTAGAGTGAACATACCAATGCCGGCTAATCCTAGGTACACACTGAAGAATTTTCAGACCGATGTCTTATCTCAAACAATTGTATCTGCGACTGAAAGTCCGATCAGTCTGGCGATTCCTCCATTCACACTGACACGATTTACCTTCAGATCTGTGCTCTTCATCTGGTCCTTCATCTGGTCCTCTAGTCTTCAGAGAATGACAGCACAATATTCATTCATTCATTCTTGTCACATTGTCACACTGATTAAAACCGCCTTGTTATAGCTATACACATGTCCCAACTAATTTCTTTAGCTTCTGTGACTCTGAAACGAAACATTCTGTCTCAGAACGAACAAATGAATTATTCCTTCTACAGCACTCTCTACATTTATTCACCAGAACATTCATTGTTAGCATCGGCTGAAAATGGCCCGATTCTGTAAGCTCAATAGAGATCATGAGCATGAGTGCGTACACACTACATGATCAGTCGGTGATTGGTCTGAAAATATTAAACAGTACGATCAACCAAATAAGCCAACAATCGACATTTTGAAATGACTTTCGACTATCGTGTTACTATACACACTTACCCGACATCTGACCGAACGGTCCTATGTCGGCTGATTTGCCTGATTATTGGACGAAAATGCTCCAGTGTATACAGTCTAAGTGCTAGTCACACCTATGCAGTTTGTATCCACTTTCTTTATTTGATCAAGATAATACACTGGTATTCTATGTTGCCATAATCACCTCAGTATTTCTGTGCTCTCACATTGCTGTCAATGTTTCAGGGTGTAGTATGCTTCATTGTTTGTACATTGTCACACTTTTTCTGTAAATTTTCATATATAGTTTGTCATGTAGACGCAAGAAAAACAGATATAAAATTGCATTACATGTTCACTTCATACCGCCCAATATGTGTCCAGGCAAAATTTGGACAAAATAAGGCCATACCTCAATTTGTGCAAACCACTCCCTCAATTCACCAAAAACATGCTGTGATCTGCCAGACCAAGCCCACTATCCAGTAAAAACTTACAGAGACTGATGAAAAATGCCCGCAAGGGATACCAAGTGGAAAAATAGGTAAAGCACGAAATAATAGGAACTCACAGTGACACTGGAATAATATACTCAACATAACCAAATAGTTTTACTGAATATTCTGACTATTGTTGGGTAAGTCTTGGTATCTACAGTCTGGGAGTGTGGGTACTTTGGCAAAAGTCATTTTGATCTGGCCAACTTTCGTTATTGCTACACTCCAACAAGCAACAGATCAGGGGGTAAAATTATCAAGCTGTGGGTTTGAAAAGTGGAGATGTTGCCTATAGCAACCAATCAGATTCTAGCTGTCATTTTTTAGAATGTGCTAAATAAATAACTAGAATCTGATTGGTTGCTATAGACAACATCTCCACTTTTTCAAACCTGCAGCTTGATAAATTTACCCCCAGGAGATGTCGGCATTTTAGACAGACTCACCACAAATACCGTACTGTACCGATGTGACATAACAGCCACCCAACGCTACTGAAGGAATATCCATTTTGCTAGTACTGGGTAATATCCCCAGTCTCAGCTTCTTCTTTAATCCCATCCACAACCCCTTTATCCCTTCATCACCAAGTTTTGGAAAATAATGAGAAAGTTGCAAGGTCATGAGCTGCAAACAATCAGAGCTCATCTCTGTCTTATATATGCCGATAGATTTCACTCAGTTAACGTTCTCCGAATTCCATTAAAGTGCATTTATTCTGTGTGGGGCTGGGGAGTTCTCATAATTATAATGTATCTATAAATTGCATTCAGATTGTGCAATGTTCTGACACCCAGAATGTAAATATTAATTGTTTATCTTAAATGTGACTTTATGATAAGTAAATGGTGACTAATTTTGCTACTTTGTATATTTGCATTATATATTGGTCTTACATTGAGTTATTTAATGCTTTGTGGTATATATTTATAGATAGTAAGCAGGTTACTCAGTTAACTTGCAGCTAGTTACAACAACCAGCATTATCTCAATGTATATCCATGTCTGTGAGCAGTGGTGATGGGGTCTCCAGATGTTATAGATGTTGTCACTGTGCATCTCCGTCACTGACCTCTTGTCTGTCAGTAACATCCCTGGAGTCCTGTTATAGAGTCATGCACTGTGCCGATTGGTCTCTAAATGTGACAATGCTAAACAAGGAAGCAGCTATTCACGTTCATAGATATATAGGGCTAGAGCTGTGTTGAACAGATACAGACTTTTAATAATGTCATTGCATTGTGTTCCGTACTCTTTGTCCTGAGATGGGGTCTGGCTCAATAACTGTATGTGGGTAGAGGTATGCCACTTTGAGAAAGCATGTAAAATTAGAGAAAAATAAAACACAAAGGGCCTGATTCATTAAGGAACTTAAATTAAGAAGTTTCATATTTAAGTCTCCTGGACAAAACCATGTTACAATGCAAAGGGTGAAAATTAGTATTCTGTTTTGCACATAAGTTAAATACTGACTGTTTTTTTATGTAGCACACAAATACTTGATAGCTTATTTGTAGACTGAAATTTAAAGTTGATATTTGTGTGCTACATGAAAAAACAGTCAGTATTTAGCTTATGTGCAAAACAGAAAACTAGTTTTCACCCCTTGCATTGTAACATGGTTTTGTCCAGGAGACTTAAATAAGATACTTCTTAATTTAAGTTCTTTAATGAATCAGGCCCAAATACATCATATTAAACGTGACTGCAATAGTATTGTGGAGGGTTAGTACCCATTTAGTTATAACTGCTGTTTTTTCTACACTCAGCTTTAGAAAGAAGAGTCTAAATTATCACATTTTATTTTCACACCAAAACATTATTTTAAAATGTGATATCGCTATGTTGCTGTATTCTAATGGAAATGCATTCTCTTCAGTTCTTCATTTTTAAGTTCTTCAGAGCCTAAAAATATTTTTTTTTCGATAAGTAATTGTCACTTCCCTAAATCGGTCAGCAGGAAGTGAAATTCTTGACTGCCATCTCTAGAAAATTATTACAGTACAGTGTTGCTGTGTTCCTCATTAAAACAATTCCTTAGGGAGAGAGCTCTACTTGAAAAAAAATTAGCCTTTGCTCCACTTTCATTTGATGATTTTGTGAGAGCGTTGAAAAGGTATCCTGCAGCCTTCTGGCAAGACTCAGCCACTCTCCATTATCACCTCAGATAACGGGAGGGAAGGTACTTTTGATTCATTGTCACATTCATACAAGTGAGGATAGAAGCTTTATCACAAGTGTGAATAGATTCTGATAAACAAATGGACGCTTAAATAAGAAATATGAGCAAGCTTCACAGCGCAACGAAAAAAACAAAACAGAGTTAAAGGAAAAAAAAACAAAAGTTGCTTTAATGTGCAGAGAAAATATATATTTAGTGCCTGTTCTGTTTACCTTCTCCTTATAGTTTACTACCCTCTTTTAGGCTGAGCATAATGTTAAAACCTATAAACATATGAATCCCATGTTAACTGTTATATCACTCACCGTCCTTATGCTGCTGGTGGGTGCAAATGTGGAACAGGTTCAGGCTTCTTTAGTTCGCTCCCCAACGCCCTCCACCCCTTTCCCATTTTCTCTCTCTATAAATGAAAGATATTAATAAAATGATAATAACTTGACACACGCTTCACCACGTTGCTAATGCATTGCGCAAATCCCAACTTACACTTCACATTGCTATGCTATATCAGGTTTACTGTTTTGCATGTAGTACCAGCAGTGGCTGCTTGGTGAACCCGTATCACACATTTTTACACTATTTAATATAATACAAATAGTGGTGTAAGCATATCTAATATTTCTACTCCACCTCTACCAAGTCTCACAAGCACACATACAATGGGGTACACAGACATACACACATTCACATGGAAGAGACACTGAGAAGAGCATCCATTTTTCTGTAGATCAAAATTAACTGAGACCTATGCAGATAGTTCAACCACTATAGCTTCTCCATTAGAGACAAATTTAATTATGACAAGTGACTGCCGAGTGGTGAGTTAGTCGAACAGTGTGGAGAATTGCTGGCATTTCACCCTATACCGGCCCACAGCCTCATAACCATTATCTAATATTGCATAAGGCTTCTCTGGCACCACTCAGTTCAAAGGCATTGAGGTTCAGTAGGTATGGAAAATGCGATATACACATACCAGTGCACTTAGGTGGAGAACATATTGTAATATTGTACTACACTGTATTTTAGATGCCAGAATATAGATGTATCAGGAACTAAGATTCATCATACACAAAATACAACACTACACTTAGGGTAGAGCCATTCTGTTCTATGTCATTCAGCAGTGGGGCTCCATAAGGAATAATTGTGCTAATCTCTCATCTCTTTATTTTGCAAAATGGTTGCACGCACATACTGACATCAGGACAGCATAAATATAGCAGAAATATCCCAAATGTGCAGGAAGCCATCATATGATGTAAGCAAAGGATGGATCTTAGAAGCAACCACAAAGTTCTTTGGCCATATAAAAGCACAATGCTGGAGGCTGAGTACTTTTATACTAATCACAGAACTGCAATGTGATTTGTAATAATCTCATTAATGGCTCCACAATTCTTTATCAGATATGAGTTGCAATGTGAAACACGGCAAGTTGCTGGTATGAGTTGGCAAACATATTCAGGTGGGTATTATCTCCACTGGCAGTTATGCATTCTATTACGGAACACACACACACACACACACACACACAAACACACACACAGACACACACACACACACACAGAGACACACAAACACACACATACATATAATTGTCTTATTTTAGGTGAGTAGGAACATCATCAGTTATTTACAGTGTAGTGATTTCACTTCCATAGAATATAACATATTTATTGAAAGTATCAAGTGCTATCATTTGTGTCACACAATTCTCTTTAAATGTGTTCCATAATGGAATACAGGAATACATAACTGTCAATGAAGCCCCCCTCACACACACACACACACATATTTTTTTTATTTTATTGAGCTGAATTAGTATTCTTAATTAGACTATCATTACTATCAAGAGAATAATTTACAGCAATTTAGCTTCGAAATTGCTTTTCCTTTTGTAAACATGTTGATGGATTTATATTGCTTTTAGATATGTAATACTTGTGTACACATCTATTAAGGTTTATGTTTATCACCATATGTGTACATTGTTTTCCTTTATGTGCCTCTGTTCAGCCTCTCCCTGGTGAATACGCCGGAAAAAGATGTTACTTGGCTACACTCGTTACTTTATTAAGTAGGTGAAGTCATATACTGTACATCTCAGAGATCATAAACACTATGGGTCTGATTCATTAAGGAGATCAAAGCAGAAAAAAAGAGTAAATTTGCTCCTGGACAAACCATGTTGCAATGAACAGGGGGGCTATCTAGGGGCCAGGATGACTTGCACATAAGAAGAATACTGGCTGTTTTTTCATGGAGCACACAAATACTTCATAGCTTTATTTTTACACTGAAATTTAAAGTAGATCTAGGACATATCATATTCCAACTATAGATCTGTTCCCATATTTTAAATTTACCTCCCCCTCTAATGCAACATGGTTTTGCCAAGGTGCAAATTTACTCCTTTTTTTTTGCCTTGCTTTCCTTAATGAATCAGGTCATAGAGGTTTATGAGCTTGATAATATATCTAGATACTAGGGCCTTATTCATTAAGGAAAGGTAGACAAAAAAATAAGTACATTTTCTCTACATGTTAAATTTATCTCTCATGCCAAAACAATGCAACAATTGCCAATGTGCAAAGTTACTCCTTATTTGCTTTACTATTGACCCCTATTGTCTTATTACACTTTACTAAGTAAGTCCCAAGACCATTTGAGAAGGGCTGAGCACATAAAAATAACACATGGATTACAAAATTGATGGTAAATACAAATATAAAAAAATAATAGAATTATAATCATAATAATTCTGTAGGTTTGCTTTAAAGTTAAAAGAATAAGTTGTTTGCATATGATCACAGTAATTTAAATGGGACTCGTTCCCTGTACTCAATGGAGGCAGGTATTTTGTGAGCCGTACCGATATGTACAATAATGCAGACTATGAACTCACTAGGAAATCAATGAGGTCACAGTTATATCACTAGTGAATTAATATAATGCATTGTCACTGACATTGGCTAAGCTAACATAATGGCTACCCCCACTGTCTGAGGGTGATGAGCAAGCTTACATCTGTTCAAAGTACCTTGTAGACTTGATGACTGAATGATTGCGTTGGGCTTGAATTTGGCAGAATGTGATAAAAGTATCAAGTGAAGAGGTTAAAAACAGGCTCTATATGTGTTGAAATGACTAAGGTATATTTAAATATACTGTGTATGAAACATGGCGTATTGATTTGTGACAGTAGCTTTTTGTAGTGAAGCATAAAAGTTGTTCATTCATGAGCTTCACAAGTCCAGCGACTTGCAAACTTCAAATGTTTCTCCATCAGGACTGTGAAGAGTTCCTTTGATGAAGGAATCTATGACTTGTAGAGAGAACTGAACACAGCATGTGTAATTTTTCTATGAAGAGTATTAAAGATCCATTCTCATTTTTTTTTCTGTGAAGAGGCTATAACCAGTACTGGGAGCCATAAGTGTTCCAGAACTACTATTCTTTCTTTGTGTCTGTAATCCCTGTTGATTGTACTTTTGTCTACTACTTGATGTATTTATTATATCGTGTTACCGTTAAGTACATTTGCAAGCTATTAAATAAATTCCTGCTCATCTTTTATAGAATTGCATCCATCTGCGTCGTGAAGTAGATCCGCTTCCTTTGCCATGTCAGACAAAGTGATCCAGCCAGTCCTGTCCACCGTGACAACCAAAAGTACAGCATTAAATAAACAATAAATGCAGAAAGGGTCAATGCAAACTAACACATAAACACAAGACAATGCATGGGCACAATTAAATGTAATAACAAGTAAAATAATGAGAGAAGCTATCATAGGTAGAAAGAGGATACGATGCAGAGAATAACAGCATGTGGTATAGGCAACAGGTACAAAACCAATATACAGTGTAACACCATACTCTCCGGGAGATCTCCAGAGTTGGCTGTCTCTTGGGGGCATGACCACGTTAGATTGCATCATTAGGCCCTACCCTCTGCTATTCAATACAAATTTTAGCCTATTATAGCAGGGGGCAGGGCCAGGATGACGCGATAAGACATGCCCCACCCTCTTCAACAACGAAGCAGGCAGGATTCGGGAGGTCGCCCTGCTCTCACAAAAATTCAGGAGTCTTCCGGGAGAGTAGGAATCTATGTATAACACATGACCGGGATATAACAGCGACATACAAGATAGATGGACAGACAAGAGACATAGAGGCCTGTAAGAGGTTACAATCTAGAGGGCAGTCGTTATAATCAGGGTACAAAGTCTGGAACAAAAACAGACACATTTTGGAGGGGCATCACACACTGGCACATAGAATGAGCCTGTCCCCAAATACTATGCCTACCAATGTCTTGTCACCATCCACTCATCATCATCATCATCAGCTATTTATATAGCGCCACTAATTCCACAGCGCTGTACAAGGAACTCACTCACATCAGTCCCTGCCGCATGCCTTTGTCTTTCCAGGCGTGGCTGATGAATACCAAAATTTGAAAGTCTATACGGTCATAACGATGTACAACCTGATGTCACTGAGCCTTTAAAGAGGCTTATAATAACTTTAATTTATTGGCTTGTACATGCCCTCCTCACATCTTTACTATACTACACATTGTTTTATTTTCTGGGTTCCATGTATTAATACTATTAGACGATGCTGTTTCTTGTTTATGGATATAACCCATCCCTTCTCTGTAATGGATACAATTGTTTCAGAATGCAGCTTTATATCTCACGGCTAAACAATAAACAACTCTGCCCGCTATATAAAGACATGGCTAAAAGACACAGAAGAAAGGAGAAAAAGCAATATAAGTTATTAAACGTTTCAGGAGGGCATGAACAGGCCAATAAATCAGTGTTGTCTAAATGTCAAAAATCCTCTTTAATTTCATTTCCCCCAAGAAGATGAATTTAAAATTTATAATATTAGTAGTTCTTTGCCAGTGCTCTGAAATTTGGTGTATATGTTTCTAATGCTGCTTATTAAATGTAATGATACAGATTACTGGAGTGATCATATTTAGCATTCACGGTATCATTTGGAAACAACTTTATCACAACTTAATGAAATGTTGCCATTGTATAAGCCACTTATAATGACCTACAAATTTACATTAGGTATGAGTCAGTTTGTTACATTTTGGTAAGTATGAATCACTAAGAATGTATCAGGGTTTTCAGTACCTTTGTCATGACTAATTCCCACCTTATTATATTTAGATTTTATTTTAGTTCAGAGAATAATAGCAAAATGCCTGCATACAGCTCAATGAGATTTGTACTTTATGGCATCTATTAAAATAAGTTTGCGAATTGTGAGAGTACTACTCATTGCCTGTAACTGATTGGTAATAAATGGTTATCAATATCTAATAGTTTCTGGTTCATGTAAATTACCCATGTTCAGAAGTCAAATTCATGCATTACTTATAGATGAAAAAAAGAAAGAAGAAAAAACTTTATGTACACGGATTTTAAGTGTACCTGTTGCCTGTACCAATGGCGGCAGCAATTTTGTGGGCTGAACCAACATTCTACCTATGAATTCACTAGGAAGTATGAGATCACAGTCATTGATTGGCTGCATTCCTATTGGATCAGTACACTAAACAGCCCTCTTGGGTGTGAGTAGGCTATGGGTACACTTTAATGGAATTTGTCATAGCTAAAGGGTATACTTAGACTATCTACACACATAAGGGTAAATTTATCAAGCTGCGGGTTTGAAAAAGTGGCGATGTTGCCTATAGCAACTAATCAGATTCTAGTTATCATTAATTTAGTACATTCTACAAAATGACAGTTAGGATCTGTTTTGATGCTATTGGCAACATCTCCATTTTTCAAACCAGCAGCTTGATAAATTTACCCCTTACTCTACATGGGTAACAGAGCACTTGCAATAGGGATCGTAAAGTCCAAGTATATATACGCCTATTTTATCAAACATCTGGCAAATCTGGAATATTAGCTGAGCAACATTATACAAGTTACGATCTGTGAGTACAAACCTATACAGCCATGATATAAAGGCCTGTGCTTGTGGACTTATGCCATGTTGTCACGGTTCAAATGAAAACTATTTTTATGAATTAAAGTTCACCAAAAGACAAAAACTACATAAAAGGTGATTAGAAACTCTTGATGTAACACTCTTTGTGTTTGGACATGATCACCCTTGTGAATGTATCCTATTTTGACAGCTTCCAAGCTCTGCTTGGGCTGCACTCAGGGTGAATGGAGAATTGGGGACTGAAACACATTTGGGCCAATATGGTGCTGCTATTGTACCAGAAACCTCAAATGCACCATTCTAAGTGAAGCTTCCCTTCTCTCGTCCCCATTAATCTCTAGATTTACATTTTACCTAAACCTAACTAAAAGTCAAACGAGTCTGCCTGCATCGCTGTGGCATAATAAATATGTAAATACTGTAGTTTTTTGCTATTCACTATAGCTGATTATGTCATCATCACATTGTACTGAGATTGTAGACTCCTAGTTGATATTTGATACATTGCTGATAGTAATTCTGTCAGTGATACAGAAATGATATAGAAATAAATATGGCTTTTGTGTGATTTAGTTGGAATGAGATATAATTTATTAACCAATAATAACTTACTATCTACAAGTACAATGTTTTATCTTTGTAGCAGGCTTCTCATTCTTATTATCTCTGCTGACATATACTAATATATTTTAATTTAATTTAAGATTTTTCGTTGACAAAAATAATCTTGGACTGATCATCTACCCATATTGTAACCAGGTTATTATGGGGGGTTCAAGGAATGATAGATGTATGTCAGATGCCATAATTGGTACACTTGTAAATTCAACTTTCCAATTTTTGTCACGTTTCAAAAGAATTTACAGCTGGAGAAAGGTAACAAAAATCAATATTTTTTCATGACTGCTTGCAGCTATATGATGTGGCTCAGTGAGTTGGTTAGAGGCACTCATCAAATCTTTTCTGATGGCAGCAAAATGGCATAAAATAGACCATTGCCGAATGCATTATATACTGAATTAATACTGTTCTGTCACTGATATTTTCATTTTCTTTCATGTACTGGGTTATTTATCTATCTATCTATCTATCTATCTATCTATCTATCTATCTGTCTGTCTGTCTGTCTGTCTGTCTATCTGTCTGTCTATCTATCTATCTATCTATCTATCTATCTATTTATCTATCTATTTGTCTGTCTGTCTATCTATCTATCTGTCTTTCTGTCTATATATCTATCTATGTATCTGTCTGTGTATCTATCTATCTATCTATCTATCTATCTATCTATCTATCTATCTATCTATCTATCTATCTATCTATCTATGTATCTGTCTGTGTATCTATCTATCTATCTATCTATCTATCTATCTATCTATCTATCTATCTGTCTGTCTGTCTGTCTGTCTGTCTATATATCTATCTATGTATCTGTCTATCTATCTATCTATCTATCTATCTATCTATCTATCTATCTATCTATCTATCTATCTGTTTGTCTGTCTATCTATCTGTCTATATATCTATCTATCTGTCTGTGTATCTATCTATCTATCTATCTATCTATCTATCTATCTATCTATCTATCTATCTATCTATCTATCTATCTGTCTGTGTGTCTATCTATCTATCTATCTATCTATCTATCTATCTATCTATCTATCTATCTATATCTATATTTCTGTCTGTCTGTCTGTCTGTGTATCTATCTATCTATCTATCTATCTATCTATCTATCTATCTATCTATCTATCTGTCTGTCTATCTGTCTGTCTGTTTGTCTGTCTGTCTATATATCTATCTTTGTATCTATCTGGCTATCTATCTATCTATCTATCTATCTATCTATCTATCTATCTATCTGTCTCTCTTTCTAATCTGTGCAAATGGCCCAAATGAGTTAAAGGCTGAAATCAAGGCTATTTCATCTGAAAGGCTATTTCAGAAATAACCTACTTAAGAGGTTGTTTTAAAGCCCTGATTTAGGGTGTCACAGAACATAGTCTCTATTGAGATACAGCTGCTTCTCCTATTGGTTCTTTGTTCTACATTCTCTATATGACCTTATTTAGTTGACAATATGACTCAGGGACTATTATAAAGAACTGATACATAGATTGCTAAAGGGTCAGAGAAAAGAACAAAATGTTTATTTCCTCTATGAGTATTTCACACATTTCTTTTGTTACCTTTGTGAATTACTGCATGACATATATTTTATTTATATGTATTTATTATACACTTAATGCACAATGAGAACCTGACAGAACAATGCTAGATAAAGCTTTTAATAACTGTTTTGCCTTAACAATACTGTTTACATTTTACTCATTTACTTTATCATTTCCAAATCATTGTGATGAGCCAGTATGTAAAAAGCCAAAGGTCAAACACATTAGTCTGCATATTGTTCTACACACTATTCTACATATAAGGTATCATATGTACCAGGATTAAACGTTTGCTTGCACCTGATAGGACCATCCTCTGCCACACCTCTCTACTTGTAGCAGGATTTCACTCTGTGCTACCTAATCTCTATCTTTTCAAAGAGCATGTGTTCTGCTCTCACTGTTCATAAGATAGTATTAGATATTTCATGTCCAGGTACATCATAGAGAAGATTTGTAAAGGTTTAATCACAAAATGAATTTGGAATTTAAATATTGAGACCTGCAGAGGAAGCAAATGTCTTTTAGGTGACCCTGGAGTAGACATTTTTGTGAATGATAGGGGCTACCAATCTGAGGCGGCAGCACGGTGGCATAGTGGTTAGTACTTCTGCCTCACAGCACTGGAGTCATGGGTTCGATTCCTTATCTGTGTGGAGTTTGTATGTTTTCCCCGTGTTTGCATGGGTTTCCTCCAGGTGCTCCGGTTTCCTCCCACATTCCAAAAACATACTAGTAGGTTAATTGGCTGCTATCAAATTGACCCTAGTCTCTCTCTCTCTGTTTGACTTTGTGTGTATGTGTGTTATGGAATTTAGACTGGAAGCTCCAATGGGGCATGGACTGATGTGAATTCTCTGACCAGCGCTGTGGAATTAGTCTCGCTATATAAATAGCTGCTGCTGCTGATGAGGATAATGCAACTTTTCTCCTGGAGATACCTGAAAACTGTAGATCCCACTTGTTTATGCCTCATTGTCTGGGGCAAAATAGATAGTTGGTAAAAGCCAAGAAAATGTAAAAAGAACGTTGAATAAAATCAACATGAACCATTTCTAGGCTGTTTCATGAGTAGAACTACAAGTAGTACATACTTTTCCTTGATGGTAAATACAGCCCTGTGTGCAATCATTGATGATTGCAAAGTTTATATTCCCTACATTTGTATATTTCCACTTAGTTACATAGATGGCAAACAGAAAGAAAATATGGTAAAACCTGGGGTAATTAACAATAATTAATGTGGTCGAAAGTCTGTGTTCCTTTTTGCATACATTTAATTAGAATAGGGGAATGCTGCACTTGTACCACCTACAGGGTCAGTAGAGGATTGAGGACTCCAGCTGTCGTTTGTCATGTCTACTGAAGTGTTATACACGTAATACTTGACCCTTCATATCTGTAAAAGATTTACAAAGCTTAATATCCTCTGTTTCTCTGGACTTTTTTCGTTAAAGTTTTCTTTAAAGTTCTCCACGTCGCATTAAAAACTTTTGAAAGGGAACCAATGAACAAAATTTACTTGAAATAAGGATTGTTACATTTGCCTTTCTTACATTCCATAAAAGGAATGCATTCAACATCATGAGAAAATACCAAGACACATAACAATACAAATAAAATGAATATGTTATTATGCATCGCCAGTGATCACGCTCCTGTTTCGGAAAAACCCATCTGCCATGAAAACGAATAAAATCAGCATAAAATTCTTTCCATGCTGGCGCTTGGTGAGTGCTGCCCTAGGCAAGCCCAAACTTTTTCTATATGGTAAATACAGCCCTGACAGTCGGCCACTTCTGTAATATTTAATAGTGAACATTTTTCAATGTCTTTCTTCTATAAGCTAAGAAGTCAGTGTTTTCTCTATATGTGATTTATTTTAACAAACTAAAAACACATCTCGTTCCCTTTTTCTATTAAATGATGCAATCTTAAAAGAAGCATTTGTGCAACAAAGTACTGAAACATTGAATGCAGAATTACAAATGTATTTCACATACACGTTTAATGTTGTGTTAAAATACCACCAAATTACATCTCTCATTGTTCATATTATTATTATTATTATTATTATTTATTATTTATAGGGCGCTGCAAAGTGTCTGCGGCGCAGTTCAGGAACAAACAGTAGGACAAATAGAACAGTACTGTACATTAAACAAGTAGCTCTATAACTAAGGGAGCTCAAAGCACAGTTAGTAAGAAAGGCTGAAAGGGTGAGTGTGGTAGAATCAGCATAGCTGGAATCCTGTGCCCAAGAGGGTGGGCGCAGCTAACAGGTTAAGAGCCACAGAAAAGGTGCATAGAAAAGCGAGAGGAGTCAGTGGGCAGAAGGTCCAAATATGAGAAAGGCAGAGTAGCTGGAGAGCAAAGTTAAAAGTGACGGAAACAGGAGGCGAGAGGGCCCTGCTCAGAAGAGCTTATAATCTAAAGGAAATGACAGACATATAGGGGCATATTCAATTAGGTTTCTGGTCCGCGGTAACGAACTTGCGCAGTATTGACGGTAATACGGTACCGCAATAACGCAAAATTTCCGACGCAACCCTGTGGGGTGCGCATGAAAATCCACGTTATTGCGGTACCGTATTACCATCAATACTGCGCAAGTTCGTTACCGCGGACCGGAAACCTATTTGAATATGCCCCATAGATTATTAAGTCAGAATCACAAAAATAGTCCATACTGATTAACTTGCTGTAGTGTTTTTGAAGGAAAAGTGGAGGAGTTGCCCATAGCAACCAATCTGATTCTAGATATCATGTTCTAGAATGTACTAGATAAATGATAGATAGAACCTTATTAGTTGCTATGGGCAACACCTCCACTTTTCCTTTTTAGAAGGTTTGATAAATCTACCCCTAAATGTTGTAAAAGAAGATACTATCATTTCCATGTTATCTGTAGCAGATAAATACTTGCATTAGTTTAATTGATGTTCTCATCCTGCCAACTGGAAGTCTTGCACGTTCGTACTGTAGCCAGTACAGCAATGCCCCGCACCTGTTCAGAACAGATGTCAGATGGTTGAGGTTCCTTGTTCTCCAGAATCACCCTTTCAGTGTCACCATATAAACTCCTTTAGTAATCAATCATCATCCTCGGCCCCCTGCTGATTGCTGAGCTGTGAACCATAAATTCCGATTAATCACTTGTGCCTCATACAATGCACTTGCTCGCCCTTTACCTTGATGGTGTAGATATGATTACAGACAAACTGTCACACTGGAGATAACGGATGCTCAGCATGGCAATTACAAGCACAAGCTGTGTACAAGCACTTTTCTTAAGGCAGACTAGTATCTACCATTCCTATGCATCAATATCACACAACGGTATTACTCAAATTCAAGTCAAACTCCAACAGGTAAACAATTTATTTCTTGAGCCTGTGACAAGTGGATTTTTTCTCCGATGGCTGCGCAGATTGATGGTCAGGACATGTAGACATATGTTGTCAGGCTTATCTCTTATCTTTCAATTGGATGTATAAATCAATATTATTATTCTGTACTTATTATGGAAGACTTGGATTGCTTCTTACATGATCACACTCTAAATTGGTTATTTATTTTATAGACTAGAACAACTCTGTTTAACTTGGGTCATTGCTTATATTCTGGAGCCACAACATTTATCAATATCATGTACTTTACCAGTTTTAATCACAGTCTAGGGCTACTTGCAGCAACAGTATGTTACTGACCAGCATAGCTTTCATTATGGGCTTATGTCAGAGGCACAACAGCCAATTATATTATATTTACCACACACCTGCCTTAAATGAAGTGGTTTAAATGTGATGATTGTAGGACTGGCGTTGTGAATCATTTCTATAATAATGACACCAGGATAGTGAAAATAGGAAGATGAAAAAGATCAACTATACATCAAGTCTAGTCTATAGTTGTCTACTCTCACGGAATGTCCAGGAGACTCCCGAATTTCTGGGAGTCCACCTGGAGTCCCAGGAGAGCAGGGCAACCTCATAGATCCTTTCCATCTTAGTTAATTATTGATTGGTTGGGGTGGGGCTTAGTACGTGATTCACGCATCATCGTGGCCCCACTCCCTGCTGTTATTGGTCAAAATGGTTAAAAAAGTTTAAGGGGCAGGGTCAAATGGCACGATTTGCCGAGCCCTACCCCCACACGCCCACCTGCCCCCGGACCTCCCGGTAGACAAATTGCCAAAGTTGGCAAGTATGGTCTAGTCTAGGCACCTCCCTGGGTTCCCTTGTGGTGAATGTGGGTTTGCATCCATCCCTAATATAGTCAGCCATCCCCGAAATATATTCAGATCATTAAACAACACACAAAATCATAACTGGCTAAATAACAAATATAGCAGTAGTCTGAATAAGTGGTTTTGTTGCTTCCTCTGAGCAGCGTGGTGCAGTAAATACAATAAAATTTTTCTTTTACATGAACACATTTAAATAACACACGACATCATTTGACACTCAATTAGTTATTTAACCCTATGTTGCTCTTTCCATCCGAATTATCCCCTCTATTGAAAAAACTATCAACATGACTAAAAATCTTTTGCTTTAGTCACCAACGATAATATAATAGCATCCATATTGTATTATTTGTAAATGTTGGCGTTTTTAGTTGCGTAGTTATCTGTGTCTTACGTTACTTTGTACTCTAAAGAGTGCTGAAGAAAATATGTGTGCCTCTCAAAAGTGACAAGGGGGCCTATGCCTGGAAGACTATCAGGCAGCAATCCTGCGAAAAATGGCTCTTTCTGCAGATTACGGCAAAATTAAGAATAAGAACTATTCATGACTACTCTAACACAGAAGATCATCATCATCATTTATTTATATAGCGCCACTAATTCTGCAGCGCTGTACAGAGAGCTCACTCACATCAGTCCCTGCCCCATTGGAGCTTACAGTCTTAATTCCCTAATATATATACACATACACACTAGGGTCAATTTTGATAGCAGCCATTTAACCTACCAGTATGTTTTTGGATTGTGGGAGGAAACCGGAGCACCCGAAGGGAAACACGGGGAGAACATACAAGCTCCCCACAGATAAGGCCATGGCTGGGAATCAAACCCATGACTCCAGAGCTGTGAGGCAGAAGTCCTAACCACTAAGCCATCGTGCTGCTCCAAAATGTTGCAGATATCTCTGGTGCTCACTAAACTTTTCATCACTACTACTGTCCACAGGATGGCAACTGGGCATATTTATCAAGGTTCGAAAAGCTTACTTTTTCAAAGATTGCTTTTTCCATCTGGAAATGACATTAGCAGCTATGAGCCATGATAAAAGCCCCTCTGGAGAGGAGAGAGCATTGTGTAGAGGAGTGAGGTGTTTGGGGGCAAACCGAGCCCTATATATTTTCCTAGAATTTGGAGTTGTTGTCCTTCTGGAGTTGGCATGTAACCAAGACTGTACGTGCCATGTATTGGAAGAGTGATCAGATGTTTCTAGGTAAATTGGAAGGCAAGGAAGGGACTATAGCTTTAGGTATTGTTTTTAAACAATGTTTTTGGTTGTATCCTTAGTAAATGGTTTATAAATCAATAGTTGTAAATTGAACTATCGATCCAGTACTGTGAATTGTAAAATGAATCTGAATCATAGCAGACTTTTTCATCTTTAGTTAAACATTAAAGCAACAATACAATTTCTGCTTCCACCTCAGAACCCCTCTTATACGAGGCAATACCATTCTGTCCTTTGTCGATGCATTATATTTTTTCAACATGCTAATTGTGATTTTCCAAATGGTAAGCATAACGTGTTTTAGCCCATTATATAAAATCTCACACAATCTTCCTGTAGCTGTGAATTTCATCAGTGGTGCTGAGCGAATATCCAGTCAATAACCCCTGAGGCAAAAACACAGCAAATAACATATTTAGTTATTGCAAAATGCATGCTCTGCAGAAAGCATTAAATAATTGATTATAATATGTATAAAGCAAAATCATCAAAACAAGCTAAGTATTTGTTTAACAATAACATGTTAAATTAATGAATATATTGACAATCGTAATTCAACTTAATGCCGAAAGGTGAACTTCCCTCAGAATACATTCAGAATGATGCTTGGATTAGAAAACCAGACTGAATTGATGCTTGTGGTAGTAAATTCTGCACTCCGTTTTTTTATTCTATATGTTTCAGTGGTTTAATTCTTTAATATCTATGTAGCCGCAGAATCTAATAACAGTGTAGGTGAGTTGTTACAAGGATATACCAGTGCATCCCTTGTATTGCCTTAGGCTTGTATGATGAACTAATATTAGGAAGCTTCAGGTACAGTATCCACAGCTGTTGTCTGTGTTCTTATAATGCAATAATGCACAATTGTATCATTTATACCAGATGCTCAGATTTTCACCACTTGTCATGCAGGGGCGGACCTAGACTTTATTTTTCAAAGGGGGGGGGGGGCATTTAGCATAGTCACTCCCCTTCTTCATTCTGATTGGCTAGCCCTGGTTTACCCCAGGCCCCGGTTGGCCATACCCTCTCCTCCGTTTTAATCGACGTCTTGGCCGCAATTTAAAGTTATGCTTGACCCTAGTCTATCTCTCTCTCTCTTCCTCTCTCTCTCTGTCTGTGTGTGTATGTTAGGGAATTGAGACTGTGAGCTCCAATGGGACAGGGACTGATGTGAGTGAGTTCTCTGTACAGCGCTGCGGAATCAATGGCGCTATATAAATAAATGGTGATGATGATGATGCTTGTGCCGCTAGAGGTGGTGGGGAAAGGGGGTTGTGATTGCCCTGATTGCCCCCCCCTTGGTCCGCCACTGCTTGCATGTCATTATATCAACACCGATAGCTACCTAACCATTGCATGTGCTTTTCATCTCAGAATAGCCAGCAGGTGATTGCAAGTTATCTTTCAGTTTCTATAATCATTGCTGACCTTTCCTCTAGGTAATTTAAATGTTTTAGTTTTCCTCCCAGGGTCCTGTGCCGCATGTTTGACCTTAATGTATTTTATATAACTCCAGAAAATAAAGGGAATTTACATTGCCTGACTCACGTAGACGTTTTGACTGGTATTATGTATGAGTGAACATGAGCAGAGTTCACAACATTTCTCACAGTCACTACGAGGCATTAATCTATGTGCCCAGTCTCCAAAGTAAGATTTTCCAAAATGTAGAAATGATCAGGAAGTATTGCCAGGGTGTTTCTGTATTTTTGCGTGTCGCGACAGAACTTTGACCTGAAGGTTATACACTTTAGATGTATTAGAAATCAGTACTTTTATAACCATGTTCCATAGGCAGTTTGTAGAAATACCACAATGAAGTCACAAAGTGAATAAATATACACTTGTTAAAAATATTGGAAACATTGCGCCAGCAGACTATGGGCACATTTTCTAGGGCCCACCCAGTATCCTGTGCAGAATGGACCTACTTTCAATCCTCTTAGCGCACAATGACATGGTTGGCCACGCCCTGATCTTCACAAGCCACTCCCCAATCCACACAAGACACACCCCTATTCACCTGACACCGCTCCTCCGAATCACTAGCCACCTGCAGGACCCCTGAAATCAAGACTGTCCCTGAAAATGAGTGCAGTTAGAGTGTAAGTGAACATCCACGCACAGTGACTTAAAATATAAAAGCACAGTCTGCAATTATGAGAACTTTTACACACAGCGCTGTTATTAGTAGTCTTTTTAAATAAGGCAACAAGTATATTCAACATTAGTGTTTATTTCATATTTCACATTATAGTATTCCATGAATCTGTGCTTTCAGCAAAATAATCCAGCTCCTTTCAAGCATTCACAGATATCCACAGAGGGCATTTCTTGAGTTAAACATCTCCTGTTATTGATACAAATTGCAAATGCTTATAGACTAAGTTATTCTTTACTAGATATTTGGTAGGAAAATGTAATTTTGTATAGAGAAGTTATGGTGCTGAGTGGATAATAAGATTCAGCCGGCTGCTGTCTGCAGCCCTGTGCCATATGTCTTTTAAAACTGTTGCATTTTTTGAGGTGGTTCTTAGGGCAATGGTGTCATGTCAGCTATAGATCACGGAAATCACTGGTAAAGCAATTCAGTCATGGCACATGTATCTTAGGGTGGTGGTTGAGTACTAAAAAAAAGTAATTTAATAAAAAAAAAAGAAAAGAAAATTAAATCTAATGCACCTGATTTATTGGCTTAATTTCTTTCGATCCATAATATTTGTATTTTCTATATTGAATATAGCTGTTGGCTGAATGCTAACATAATCTTTAGCGTTTTAGTAGAATACAGTCTATTTTTAAACCCTTGGTTCCCCAGAGGCAGTAGAGATAATGGCATTTATTGTATTGCTTGCTATTTCAGTGCTGAAGGGGTGAATTCTATATTTCACAGCGAGAGATTTAATTATGCATTTCTGCAAATCATTTGCACTTCCTTAATGCGAGTGATATTCTGCTGCGGGCCAAAAAGGCTTCTCACATCTGCTCGCCACTTAACATCCCCTCCTTCATTTCAAGAATCTTTCTTAATTAAATAAGAGCTCGGAGTTGTCATCTGTGAACTAGTGTCTTACAGGGGACAAAATCCTTCACTATATTTTACAGATTGGGAGAACTTTAAAAAGTTGCACTGCATTTTTATAAAGATACATTGTGAGTATATTTTAATATAGAAATCCATGATATATATATATATATATATATATATATATATATATATATATATATATATATATATATAAATATATATATATATATAGATAGATGTAGATATATATAAATATACATACTTATATACATGGTAGATTTTAGAAATTCACAAACACATGTTATATATATATATATATATATATATATATATATATATATATATATATATACATATATATATATATATATATATATATATATACATATATATATATGTATATATATATATAAATATACATATATATATATATATATATATATATATATACATATATATATATATATATATACATATATATATATATATATGTATATATATATATATATAAATATACATATATATATATATATATATATTATATATATATATAAAATGTTTTTGGGAATTCTCAAATCTACTGTTTTTATTATATTGTATAATATATATTATAAGCCCTATAATGGTGAACATGGATTTTTAAGTTCATGGTATAATTATTATTACTGTGGTATCTATTCCTTGTAAGTTCACTTTGATCATCATACTGTAAAAAAGTAGAAAATATACAAACATTTATGCTATAGTTTACCTAATTATAGAGGCTGCATATTAACCATCCTTGATAGGGCAGGATTCAGGAATGTTAATGGACAGTAAATAAAGCCATAATGCTCAATGTCAGGCAGCAGTTGCAAAAGTTAATAGAATATTATCATGCATGAAATAGGTTGTCTAGTAAAG
The DNA here is from genome assembly GCF_038048845.1 of Mixophyes fleayi. Lineage (NCBI taxonomy): Eukaryota > Metazoa > Chordata > Amphibia > Anura > Limnodynastidae > Mixophyes > Mixophyes fleayi. The sequence goes on from NC_134404.1 coordinate 316,982,458, forward strand.
GGAAGACAGGGAGATTTTTCATGCATGCATCCTGAATAAAAGTGTAGCTTGCAGTGGTGAAAGTATGGGAAATAATGAGTCATGGAAGAATGAGTGTTTACGGTAAGAAACGAAACTAAACTTTTCTAGTTTTTTTTAATACAGAGGAACAGTTTGTTATTTGCATATACACTCAAGGTCAAGACAATGAACTTTCCAGATAACTTTTTACACAAAGCACAGTACAGCTGGTGCTATGCCGTCCCTTGAGATGGAATAACTGTATATTTAATTTGCAAATGCAGTGTAATAAGTTCCCATTTACTTTACTGACATTTCATTACTAGTTATCGTCTGCATTTATTAAGGCTATGTTGACTTCTTTGTTAGACTCTACTAATCATTTCTTTTGTTTCAATAGAACAATTCTGTGTGTCATTCCATATGACTTGAAAAGCAAAACCAAATATTTCGTTTTCATTAAAAAAATAACCCATTATATATTTTTTTTAACCCTGCTGTTGTAGCCACAGCGGTAGGTCAAGCAGCTGCAGAAAAATTAGGGTAGCCGCTGCATTCAAAATAAATTGTAGGGGTGACAGTCTGGCTAGGGGAGAACCAGTAAGAAGGGAATTGCAATAGCCAATGAGGGAGATAATGCATTGATTGATTTAAAATTTTTGCAGTGTGTTTCTTAGCTGTATGTATTAGTACAGAATTGTTACATACAGTGTTAGCAAAATGAGCATGGTCTCCCAACAGCACAGAGCAATGGTGTAATTATAAGGGAAGCAGTGGTTAAGTCCACTGTGGGGCCCAAAGGGAGGGGGGGCACTTCTTACGCTACTAATTTTTAATTATAAATATAGAATATGGGTTTTCACTCTTACTCTTAATGTAAGCATCGTTCACATTCATTCTTTTTATTTTTCAAATTTCCTTTTTGTCACTTTATGTTTAAGTAGAATAATGAAACATTAGAACAGGCAGGAAAATGAGGCGGTAGCACCAGGTCTAATCTCATATTTCATTCACATGGTTATTATTCTTTGCAGCTTTTAAAGTTTAAAGTCTAGAAATATTATTACCGTGCATAGTAATTCTATATATTTTACTCACGTTACAATTCTGAAATCAGCACATATTATATGATTATAACTAATGCTGTGAGCTTTTTTGTCTAGTTATAAAAATGATATATTTATTGTCAAACCCCTATGTTCATCCCCTATATGGCTATAGTAATGTCATCTCTTAAATGAATCTCATATTTAATATTAGACATATTTAATGGAAATATGCTGATTAAGTAAAATGAAAATAATATATTCAGCTAGTTTCTTCTGTGTCAATGTTATGGGAATTGTGTTTCATTAGAAACAGTGGGGTAGAACTTGTGCTGCCTGCAGGCTCGGCGCTCCCATTAGGCAAGGTTAGGCACTTGCCTAGGGCGCCGGGCTCTGGAGGGCGTCGGGAGGGCGCCACAGAATAATAAAAGACTTTAAAACTGTGCGGCGACCGCTGACCATACCTGTTACAGCCACCGCACAGCATCAGATGCACGGGGAGGGGGGAAGAGGCTATTTTGTCACCACTGCCGCCTCTCTGCTCCGTCTCCTCCCCTCCACTTACTAGTGTCAGTGAGTGGAGGGGAGGAGACGGAGCAGAGAGGCGGCGGTGGTGAGACAAGGTAAGGAGAGGAGGGAGGAGGGCGGCGATTTTTGCGGGGGGGGGGGGTGCTTTTTTAAAAATGCCTAGGGCGCCGTGGACCCTAGCACCGGCCATGGCTGCCTGCCTGTTCTCAGTAGATAAATGGGATGGTCCTTATGTGGCCTACCACTGTCAGAAGAAAGTGGGTCCAGCTTGTGTTGCTGTTATCAGAAAATAAGTGGGGCTGTTGTTGAACAACCAATGTCAAATGTGATCGCATTTGATAGAGAAATGTGAGCGCAGTGATAGCCAGCGCTTAAACTTGTTAAACTGTTCCGGTGGGGGGGTTAATGGAGAAGACTCTATTCACCCCCTTAGGTTCACTAGCAGCAATAAAATTCTACCACATCACAGCCTCTCCTGACGTCAGCTGCAAGTGCAAATGGTTAAGAAACCTTAACCTGAAAGCCCCAATTTGCATTCTCTCATTGAATGTTTCAGGTTTACTGAAAAAAATGTGGCAAATTACTGTGGCAACCTGAAGTCCTTGTGATTCTTCCGCTCTACTTTTGAGCCTATTGGGCTTTTCCACAAATGTAGACATTAGAGCAACCAATAGGATATTAGATAATAGGATATAGGATATAGGATATTGGCCTTTAACAATTTAGTGTAATCATACTAATGAACACCAAGGGCTAGATTTACTAAAATGCGGGTTTGAAAAAGTGGGGATGTTGCCTATAGCAACCAATCAGATTCTAGTTATCATTTATTTAGTACATTCTACAAAATCACAGCTAGAATCTGATTGGTTGCTATAGGCAACACCTCCACTTTTTTAAACCCGCACTTTAGTAAATCTAGCCCTAATAGTTGATTGCTTACTATAGGTTGCTCCACATATTTTTACTTGAACCAATTAATTAAAAAATGCCACATTGTGTATACTTCAATTTTGAAAGGTTGGCTCTTGAAATGTCTTGTTTTCCAGTTCTAGAATGTCCCATAATTTATTAAACAAAGATCATGCAAAATATACTATTTCTAGTGTGTGGGAGGATTGTGATGGCTGCAATTAGTAGGAAAAATAAGAAGCATCAAACTGGCTGATCAAAAGATCCAGACTTGTGTTCATGGTTGCTAGTTTGCACATATTCTAATTGAAGTCTAACAATAATGATGATGAATTTGATCTGGCACATCACAAGCATATGGATCACTGAAAGCAACACAGATGTATTTGAAAAAATATTAATGTATGCTTACTTTCAAAACATACACCATTTGTGTTAGATTTGCAGTAAAAAGGTATAAATTCTTTGCTTTAACCTCCTTTCAATATTTTAAGAGGTGAGGCCTATTTTTCCTTAAACATACTTTTATTATTTTGGAAATATTAAGAATAATATCACACATAAGAAAAGAGGAAAACTTAGCAAAGAGACAATGAGGACAGAACAAGAGAGAGAGAAGAATGAACAGGTAGTAATGGGCCCAACATGGATTAATATGGAGTCATCAAGGTCTGAAACAAGAACTCATACACAGGGCTGTCATCTAGCATCATAGTGTAGTATATAAACAATGCAGTGTGTATATAAATAGTTAACAATCTTGCCCCTTACATTGGGCAGAATACTTGGGATTGTCCCACTAGCATCACAACATTTCATAGACTCTCCTGCTCTCTCCTACCTGTTTTTGTCACTTTCACCACCTGTGGCTATTGATTTCTTTAGTTGCGGCTTCTCTGGATCCTGGAATGTTGGGGGCCCTAATTGGAAAAAAAATGGCTACATTTAGAAAATTACAAAAAGTCCCTGCATTAAATCAATAGCACCCACAAGTAATAATTAGGCCTTCCTCCAGCCCCTACATTAAAATAATAGTATTCCCATATAATAAATTAACCTTTCTCCCTTCCTGCAAACAGCCCCAGGAGTAAATTAGCAGTATATACATTTCATAAATATACCTATTTCCCGCAACCATCACATGTGACTCTGAAACGAAACATTCTGTCTCAGAAAAACAAATTAATTATTCCTTCTACAGCTCTCTCTACATTTATTCACTGGGACATTCATTGCTAACATTGGCTGAAAAGAGCCAGACTCTGTAAACTCTATGGAGATCGTGAGCATGAAAGCATACACACTACATCATCGGTCTGTGATTGGTCCTAAAATATTAAACAGCATGACCAACCAAATCAACACTTTGGAATGAATTTCGGCCATCGTGTCACTATACACACTAACCCGACTTCCGACTGAATGGTCGTATGTTGGCTGATTTGCCAGATTATTGGACGAAAATTCTCCAGTGTGTACCCAGCCTATGTCAGGTAGTAAAATCTGACGATGGAGCAACAGCAAGACTAAGTCATAAGAAATATGATTCCTCATTCTAACCATGATGGGGAAAGCTGTGTGTCAATAACTATTAATGTTACAACATTCCCTTAAAATGTGTACAAAAGGTTCTAGGAGTTTACCACAAAGCTGCATAAAGGTGGGACAGGTAGTTAAAAAATAAAGGGTTAATTAATAGTGAGTTAATTTACCAGAGGCCATGCCCTGTTTAAGTATATTAATTCTTGTTGTTAGGCACTTATAGCAGCATTAGCAACAGTTGTTATTCATTTATTGGTTTAATGAGCATGGAGTTGAATATGCAGGCATTGTACTATCCATGTATTTGTGTGAGTGATACTCATCAATGTGGACCAGATTTAATACCTTAGCCGACTGGGATGTCATGGTGATCTGGTTTACATTGAAAGAGATTGGCAGCCACAATAAGACAATTCTCACTCTGATGTAGACCTTAATGCAAAAGATTATTTCCTTGCCTTTATTAATGAGTGCAGATATCCAATTAGTCAATGTTTCGGGCCAAACGGTGTTAGGACACTGCACTGAAGGCAAGAAAATATTATTATTCATTAATGTCTAATTTGCACTGATAATTGTCTTATCTGTGCTGCCTAGCTCTTTATTATTTTTTATTTGAGTATTGTACAACCCGCCCTTTGATAGGCACTTTACATGTTATACCAGTCTATACATAGAGCCATGTAACATTTGTAAAGCAATACAATTGGACTGCATGGCACCTAAACACCAAAGACTGCAATTTGGTTTAACAATGTGGTATCCAATTGGCAGTTTGGGGGCAGAAATTATTTTTATTCTCTCTCTGACCCATTTCCTTCCAGTGTTTTGACAATACATTATTATAGTTAAAAAAAGCATTAAGGCTTTTACGCCTATCCACATGCTGAGTGACATATTTTGCAAATATTATGATGTATTTGCCATAGATTTACAGTGTGCCTTTTTATGACATACTTTGTATTTTACCCTAAGGCTATAATAGAGATAGGAAAACTAATGTGATCAGCATTTATTAGTGAGCAAGTTACAATGCACCGTATATTTTAATGCTGACACCCGCATATACTTTAACTGTGCCATGGATTGTAAAATCCTTTATAAACATATCTTTAGATTGCTTCATTTGTACGCTGCTTTAGAATCTCAATGCATAACGGAAATTAAAGAAACTCAGTATGCGCTCGTCTCTCAGATTATGGAATTAGAGTATTAGTGTAATGTTGCAGTGTTGATTTGTGGCAGTATGCATGCTGAGCTTTGTATTTCATTGTAATTAACAAAAATTACAACAAAATACACTGTATGCCTCTGATCTTCTTTGTTACACTTATCTGTTGCATTCTTGATTTTAAGTACGTAGGCACCACCAGTGCCTGTATTTGAAAAATGTCTCCCCTTGTATTAGAAAGATCTCTCTTACAAAACATTCTGGGCCTGATTCATTAAGGAAAGTAAGGCAAAAAAACAAGTAAGTTTTTTCCTGGACAAAACCATGTTACATTGCAATGGGTGCAAATTAGTTTTTTTATTTTGCACATATAGTTTTTTCATGTAGCACACAATTACTTGATAACTTTTATTGTATACTGACATTTAAAGTTGATCTAAGACATGCCTTATCCCAACTGTAAATCTTCCATCACATTTTAAATTTACAACCCCCTCCAATGCAGCATGGTTTTGCCGAGGTGCAAAGTTTCTCATTTTTCTTGCATTACTTTCCTTAATGAAGCAGGCCCTCTGTGAACATCTCAACAATGTAAGACTATTGCTACAGATGCTTATCATGACAAAGGGTGTAATGCTATATTTATTAATCATGGCATTTCTGTCCCGTTTTTATACTAGAAAAAATCTTTATCATGAAATTTTCAGTACAGTTTTCTTTTGAGTGAAGATTTTTTTAAAGTGAATACTAATAGTATTTAAGCATTATACAAGAGCTGAACAAGAGGCAGACAGAGGAATATTGCCTTCCATCTCCTAAACTTGCTTTGAGCAATACCAGGACACGGGTGGGGTACGGTAGTCTGATGCTTCTGATACCGACAACCACTATTCCTACAAAAAACGAATGGTTACAAAATGACATGATGAAAATAATCGCTTACCTTCACAGTAACGGTGTTAATTTCCGAAGAGTCTGGTATACAGCGGCTGATAATTCCAAAGATGCTGCATGCTGGCGCTGGATTGCGATGTCAGGTAAGTATTGGACGATTGCTGCGCACCCTAACCCTAACCCTAATGGTATGATTAACATACCTTTTAAATGTGTTCTGTGACATCATAATCTAGCGCCGGCATGCAGCATCTTCGTAATTACCGAGCCGTCGCATATCAGTCTTCGGAAATCAACGCCGTCACTGTGAAAGTAAGTGTATATTTTCATCATGTTGTTTTTTAGCTATTTGGTTTTTTTTGTAGGAATAGTGGTTGTCGGTATCCCAAGCATCGGGATATCGATTACCACCGCAAGGTACTCCCTTTTAAAATGTTTACTACCCATACTTTCTAAAACTACTTATTGACAATGTTCATACCTTTATTTTTTATAACACTTTTTGACCTTGCATTCAACAAATTATAACTCCCACTATCCAATTATCACTTCATGTTATTCAGACTGGTTTTATAAAAAAATTTGTTCTGTCTAGTACAATGTTTCCCAAACCCAGACCTCAGGTGCAGGTTTTCCAGGTGACAAGTGAAATAATTAGTATCACCTGTGGATCTTTCAAAATGTGTCAGTCAGTAATGAATACACCTGTGCTCCAGCAGAAAGATATGGAAAACAAGTACTGTTAGGGGTCCCTGAGGATTGGGTTTGTGAAATGCTAGCCTAGTTATTATGGATAACCACATACTCCTCCTGTTTCTCCTTATTAGCATTTCCCCTATTTATAACTACCCCCTCCATTGCCCTGTATTGTCTCATTCAGCTACCCCTATGTCATCCTTCTACTCTATTTCCTTTCATATCACATGTCTTAGTCTGTCTCACTACCTCTCCATACATGCACTAATCCACTCTCGTTCTACTTATCTCCATCCCTTCTCTATCCAACATCTCAACTCAACTCTTTAATTAATTACTTACTCATGCTATCCCCGGTCTCACTTACTGCACCTCCAAAATACTCTGCTCCCTGCAACCTCCTCTCTCTCCGATCTACAGAAACTGGAACAACACTTATACCTACCCACATGAGTCCTTCTGTGGTCCTATCTCTCACCCATGTGCTCCTCTGGAATGCTAGGATTTTCTGCAAAAAACTCACATCCATCTTGACCTAATGTTCTTATTACCTCCACTTCCTTTGCACTACTGAAACTTTGAACTCCCCTCTGACACTGTTTCCCATAAAGCTTTTTATTATTGGGGTCTCTCCCTCATCCACAATCCTTGATCTGTTGATCCGTTGGCCATCGAGGTGGTCAAGTAGGCCTACTCTTCCTTATCTACACTTCCAAAGTCTTTCCCCTGGAACCCTCCCTCTCCTTTTCTTGCTTTGAAGTACATACCACCTGTCTCTTCTCTCTGCTCCAACTTTTTGTAGTAGTCAGTTATCGTCCCCCAGGCTGAGTGTTCCCATTTCTTGATACATTTGGTTTCTTGCTTTCTCATTTTCTATTTATGGATCTACCCAGTCTCATTCTTGAGGATCTCAACATCGCCATCAACGCTCATCTACTGGAACAGCCGCCTCTAAACTTCTCTCACTGATTTCATCCCAACCTCTCACTTAAATAAATCATGACTTTCATGATGGACAAACTCTGGACATCATGTACTCCCATCTCTGCTCAATCTCCAGCTTGTCCAACTTTTCCTTACAGCTCTGAATCCACACCCTTCTTTCCTTCTGACAAATCCTGCTTCCCGCACAGCCCACGCCTCCCTGCCCTCAAATCCATTCACACCCAGTAACAAAAAAATATTCTTGACCTGATCCTTTTTTCAGACTCACTTGTAACACTCCTCTCTCTTATTGCTATCCTGTTCAGTGCAACAGCTTCTCTCTAGAACATTAAACTGTCTGACCAGACTTCACCAAACCTTCTATCATACAAGTGCTCTCTCAAGGTTCAACTATTCACAAAAGCCCTTCCTACCAGTATCTGATACTACTCCCTCTAGGCACTACCAGCTACCATCCTGTCCCTCTATCTCCTGGTGTCTCAGCAATAATCTCTCCTCTAGATTGTAAGCTCTCATGAGCAGGGTCCTTTTTGCCCTTTGTTTTATGTATATACCTTGTCTGTTAAGCTTGTATGAATTGTTATGCCAACTGTCCAGCACTGCCGACTTTTGTGGCTCTTATAATATAAGAATAATGATCTTGTCAGAACTCAAAAGTGAGCTTACTGTACCAAATCACATACATCACATAAAGTGTAAAAACCAGTAGAGTTAATTGAAGTGTGATACTGATTCATGTCAACATAATCTCAATATAATTTGGAAGAACTTTATTTTTGTATTTATTTTATTTAGCACATACAGTTATTATAATAGCTCTTACACATTCTGTTTTCTCATTGAATGTAATTTTTGCTGCCTGGAACAAGAGGGGACCAAATGACTTGCCCACTTTCATATATTTGGTTTCTATTAAATCTATTATGTCAAAACATATATATTTGCCAATACAATACAACACAGTACCTTGAGGCTTTAGAAGAGAGAAGTTTACCAGCTATTAATGTATGCAACCTCCATTTGAAACTTCATTATGGTCCTTTTCTCTGTGACTTCTGTTAAGATAGTAATCAAACCCTAGCTGGTTCAATTAATAAGCATGTAGAGGGAAAGGGCTTTATTTCACAGTGGCATACCAGATGCTGTTTAATTCTACAGTAATTACTGCAATGCATTACGGTAGGTGTGGTTTTCTGCCATGATCATTGCGTACAAATCTGTGGTATCACTGTGGCTTGATCTCTCTTCATTTTAAAAAAAAGAAGCCAAAAAGCTTGTACTAGAATTGATAGACGTAGCTACAAATGTTCTTACTAGGATGTCAAGAAATTGTAAAATAAATAGACAATTTGTTGGTTATACTCTGGATTCAACCAGTTGTCCAACTCAATACTTGTAAGTTTATGCCCACTTACCATGTAGGTCCTGTATGTGTATCTCTTTGCCTGTGGTAGGGAAATGCAACTGACTTGACAAAATAATTTTCTTTGATTGTACAGTGCTGTGGAATATGATGATATTATAGAAATGGAAGAGAAGTAGTAATAATAATAATTATTATTATAATAATTGTCCTCTTGTATGGAATCTTCATTTAGGTCAAAATGTATATGTAGCTACCTTTTAAGCATCTTGAAAGATGACACCATTACAAATATACTGGACTATTTTGTTCTTCTATGACATGTCTTACTTGAGTAGCCTATTACTTTTGTGTTATAATGCTCTTGCTACATGTTAATGTTATGGAGAGACCTGCTCTCCTTGAGCTTTGACTGAATCTTCCACGTAAATTGGTTTGTGGAGCTTACACAAAGCTTAAGAAATAGAATATTTTCATTCACACATTGTTTTTATGTGTTTCATGAAGCAAGAAAAAGGGTTTTGTTCGCTTTTGTAAATTGCAAAGACAAAGAGAAAAATACAAATTCAATCCATCAGTAAAAGTACTGTAACTGATTTAGAATATCAATTATCCGTGAACAAGATGTCCCAGACTTAGGGAAATGTCAAGAGACTTGCTCTGGAAAATAAAAACCCTAAGAGAAGAAAGACAGCTATACGCGTTTCACATTTTTTATAAGACAAATTCTAATTAGCACAATCTTTCTCTTTATTTCCAGCACCAAGGAAAAATTGGAGTCAAATTTAATGTTGGAACAGATGACATCTCAATTGAAGAAGTTAATGCAATTATTAATGATGGGAAGTACCACACAGTACGTTTTACAAGAAGTGGGGGTAATGCCACCTTACAAGTTGACAGCTTACCGACCATAGAGCGTTTCCCTGCAGGTAAGAATACTTGATTAAATAAAAAACTTTTCTCTGTTTACATATTGTTCTAAGTTATTAATTGTAGTGTTGAGATAAATAAATGGAAAAACAATAAAAAAATATTGTATTATTCAATACAGTCGGTAAGACAACATGATAGTGAAAATGTATGACTTGTTGCAAGTAGACTAAGGTACTTTGAAACCTACTTATTCAGTGTTTATGTAAAATGGAAAGGATTTGACAAAAGGTATAAATATAAAAAAAATGCCAATTTATATGGAAAAGATTGTATCAAACGCTTAGTAATGAACAAATATATGTTTTCATTGATATGTAAAAATAATTAAAATAATGTATTGAAAAAAATAGTGGTTCTTTACGCAACTCTAGTTAAGTTTCCCTTAACTTTCAAACCTTATTTAGCAATAGCTTAATATTCAGAATCTGAGGCAAATGGATATGTCAATAAGGTCTTGCTTGGAGGGAGAGACATAAATTTATAGATAGTATATAGTTAAGGGGATAAATCACAATGCATCATCAATAGCATAAAAGTAAGAGGATATATATGCACTGTTTTGGTTAGAGGGAGTATCATCTATAATATGAATTTATTGAAATATGTCAGTAAAGCCTTGGTTTTTGGATGTATAATAGAGTGTCCCATCTATGGCTCAATCAGCCATGTAAAGCACCTCTCATGGACTCCTGCAGTGATAAAATAGTGTCATGCCCTCTGTCCTATAGACCAGAAGAGGGATGGGCAGTGACTGTAAGCTGTGCGAGAGGAAGCTCACATGGCTGTTGAGCCAAAGACGGGGCAGGTTGTCCGTGGGAAAAATATGTTTCTTCAGCAGGGCTTCTGACTGAATCTCTGCACACTCAGGAGAGAAGGGGCAGAGGAATGACATTTTAATTTACTACCCCTATAAGGGGGAATGTCAATAGGGTCTTGGTTATAGAGGGAGTATAAGATACATATAGTTAAAGGCATTTGACCAATGGTCGAAGTGGAAATTTAGAATTGGTGATATGGAAACTGTAATGGGAATGTAAATAATGGAATTTGATAGTTTACAATGAATGCAGTGGGACAAGTGGCGGTATGTCATACCACTACATACCCCCCCCCCCCCCACCACTTAAACCACTGGATATGTCTATAACTTGTTCATTAGAGGGAGTATCATTGTTAGTGTATGGTAAGAAAAAAATATTCTCTAATATACCTAAAATACATAATAAACTTAGTATACGCTAGAATCGTAAACTATTATTTTTCATAGCATATTTCAATACCTTAGAGTATGAATTGAACTAGTACATTGATCTCTGACTTTGAGAACATTCCATGAAAGTAATGCCAGAGGTTAGCCCAGCAGTGGTTACTTTGTACTTTGGTCTTAAAATGTATTGGGTAGCACCAATTTTATTTTTGTTCGTTATGATTGACCTTCACTGTACTTCTCACTATTATTATTATTATTATTATTATTATTATTGTTTCTGATACTGAATTTTGCAATATGTTTCAGCTAGAATAAAGGTGTTTATTTTTATGTTCTGTGTTCAATTGTAATTATGCTCTACAATTATCTCACATTATGAATAGTCTGTTATGAATCTTAATGTGGCATTTGTCCACTGCATAAAAACAAAATGTGGCAACAGCTGTGCCAGTGATTTTCTATAGGCTTCCCCAACCAGCTCTGCTTAGCATTAAGGGACTTTGGGTGCAATTGTGCCTTGGAGGCACTAAGCATTTGTTTTCACATTTCGGCAGTGCTGTTGTCATGTCTCAAGCCTGCTGTCTATCAGCCTTGGGCTGTCATCCTTCTAACTTAATCTCTTCAGCCCGAGCTTCTGTTTCCCATATTAATATGGCCTAGAATAGTCTGTTACCAGTGTTTAATGAAAAAACTTCCGTTGTTCCTTGTGTAATTTCTAAGAATAAAACAATTCAGAAAGTAAATGTATAGACCTGTTGGTTAATTCTGCATTGAGGAGAAATGTTTGGGTCATTTCCAGTGTTACTGTTCTTTCAGTAATACAAATATTTATTCATCTCCAATTAATTTCCTGTTCTAACAGTTTGTGGTAAAATGTAGATTATGGGCCTGAATAATTAAGGAACTAAATGCAGATAAGTGCCGTATTTTGCGTAAAATCGCTCTGCGCATGAACAGAACCAAACCATATGCCAGAGAATGCAGCAGCGTATAATTCAACTTCGAGTGGAAAGAACCCTTACTACAGCCTACGATTTCAGGGGGCGAATGGGGAGAGGACTGGGTGTATGCACGTAATCAATGTACAGTAAGGGTGTGCCAAGATCGAGCGCACACAGCAGTGTCCGATTCAAGCTTTGAATCTCTAAGGTACGTGATTTTCAGGTATATCACTTGCACAGTCCTGATTTGCGGGCTCTGTACAGCCATCCTTATGAGTACAGCTTTGTATAACAGAGAAGCTGTGAACTGCACACTGATGTGAGTGGCATTGAAGTGGTATTTTTTGGGGTGTGGAAGGAGACTGGGGCGGCCCAATGCTTCAGAAGCACTGAATATGTCCCCAGGCAGGCCACAGCCCCATATTTTTATCCTGATTCCCCAAATTAAAAAGCTGTGCTGTATGCATATGTAAGGTTATCCAAACAACCCTCTCTAAAGCTGGTAAAAAAAATAACTGATGTTTGGGCAAGTTTTGATCTACCAGATACAATCGATCTCATGTGGAACAGACACATAGAGGCAAGAGAGGACGTATTTAAAACAAATCACTGCATTGTGTAGACTAAAACTGTCTACACTATGTTCCATATTTGATACACAATTTGGATGCATTAAATGTCAAATAAATGTGCTTTGGACACTACAATATTCCTCCAGTTTGACAGGAGCCTCTCATGACCACTTCACAATGACACCAACTACTATATATGTATATTTTACATGTACATCCCATTGAGTACTTGACTGAGGATAAGATGTTGTTAATTATATCTTTGACAAGTTGTGGTTCACTGACAGAGTGGTGTGATGCAAAGTTGTGATCCTTACTGTGTTGCATTGCACATCCTGTTAGATGCTTTCAGGCTAGTGCCCCAGTGTTCAGAAGATTTTCTCATTTGGATTGCTCACCCTTTCGCACCTCGTTCCCCTGAGCACCAGGAACGACATGATGTACCTACTCTTCCATTCGGATTTTTTGTGATTTCTTCCAGTGAAGTGCTTGTCCAACCCTGATTAATGTGTTACTAAACTCAGGAAAGTAGACCGGAAACTTTATAAAAAGTGATATTTTTGTGGCGTAATGTTAAATCCATTAAGCCGAACTGTACGACAGGCACATTTTGAGCACTTAGGATTTGCAAATAAAACACCATTGAAAATAGCAGGTTGAGCTAAAGTTAAAATCATGGACTTCTGACCTCTTTAAAAGCTATGTGAAGAGTAAGGAATGACCTCAAGTTTGCCAAGTATCCACCCTGTGTATCAGGGTCACACAGCCAAAATCTAATTTTTACCCTTCTGCGGCACCTGGCGTACTTGCTTATAGAACATCCTACTACAGCCCAGAGCGATGGTAGAAAAGAAGTAAAAGAAAGGACATTATCAGGATGATTAAATTAGCCGTGTGGCTCTGTAGCAGCCCCGTGCATTGTGTTTATGTGGTGCGAGCGAGTGAAGATCATTACCTGAACATCACACGGAAACATTATGCATGATGTTACTACGGCACCTGTTTGAATCGGCCTCTATGTCTCAAATAAAGAAAATACTTATTTCCCTATCTTGGATTATGTTGTTTTAAATAGTCCCCACTCTCTTACTACTGTCTAATAGCACTAATACTACTAGATTTAATCAGTCTCTTAAAAGAGAATGTTCCTCTATATTTTGTACATTTTAAGTATGGACAGCATACTAAACTAGATAAACACATTTACCATTCACTCGGAAGAGAAGAACACATTAATTTAGACTTGAAAATTTCTACAAGTATCCATAGTTACCAACATTTGTACAAAATTAATCTGAGGTTACAAATCCCTTATACCTAAAACCTAAATGCTGAATAATTCATGTTTTTATACTACATACTGTGTATGTAGGTTTCTAGCTACCTTCCGAGCTATCACAAATTCAAATGATTAGTTTTAAGCAATGTACATATTAATGCAGTACGGCTTGCCACAAAATGTTTTTTTTATTCTCTCTGAGAACTTGCAGAATTAAATTGTATAGAAATGACACATACTGTAAGTGTGTAATAGACTTTAATCCTGTACACTTGTACCAATGTTCTACAGCCACTGTGGAGTGCGGACACAGCACGTGGTAAAATAATCATAGTCTTAAGAAGTTAAAAAAGAGCAAGTAAAAAAGTATGTTCTTGCTTCTTTTCTTCTGTTGCAGCCTTTATATTCTCAACTTAACTTCTCATTTACATGGTATATTTTGATTTGTTATTCTGCTGTATGTATGACATCTTCCATCACCCTAGTCAGTAATGTGTAAGATTATACATAACCATTATAACACAGACCCGGCATGAGAAATTTATATGTGACATCAGATTGCATAAAGGGGTGAAGATAATGGCAGAAAGTAGTAGACCTTTATAGCATGGCCAAGGTGGGTGGAGAAATGCTAGGATTCCCTTGTGTTTTGGGAATAGGGTTAGTATGAATAGATTTCTTCAACTGTTTCAGGAACAGAATAGTGCATTGCCGGAGCCCCATAGGAAAATTTGGGTAGGGGCTTAGCAATGATCATGCACAGTCCAGCGCAAGCGCCAATATGCTTTTTCACTAAAAAGAGGTCTCCACTCTGGTCTTTTGGGAGCAGGGCTGGTGCATTAGGGGGAGGGAGCAACCTGGCACTGCCGGCTCCACATCACTTTTGGGCCCCATAGCCGTTCCACCACTTAGTGTTATATTCTCTGAATTGTTTTCTTTTATTAGTCACCCAAACTGAAAATAATTATTTATGACTTGAGCAAATGTCATATTACATGCGCCCTGATTTGCATAAAAAATTTAGTGATCTCTCAAAAATTCATGCCTTTAGAGCAAGGCATATACAAAATTAAAAATACGTGTACATGGGTATCAACTAGAGATGAAGGAATCTCCTATGGTCCAGTACACGGAAGAATTGAATAGACATACTGCCCATAATTCTGTTCTTGGAAAATCTTTTATTACTGGCTGTTTAAAAGGATGATTTAAAAAAAATGCTTAAAAAAAAGTATTCATATCTTTTGTGCCTATGTTTCATTTGTAATTATTCTCGACCATTTGGTAAGTAAATAGTTGCTCAAAAGCAATATTTTAAATATTTTAAAAAACTATTTCATTCAAAAACAAAATTTTAGAAGACTATGTTTTTTTTCAATTCCAGTAGTGAAACACTGAAATTGGTGGAAACTTCAAATATGATAAAAAAAAAAAAAAGGTCTCTTATCTCCAATGTTAATGGGCTCTTTGTGACATTGTTGAAGGGCTGGCTGCAAACCAGCTCATCCTGGCACCCGACCCACACTTATCGTCCAATTAGCCCAATTACATTGATGGCACAATCGAACAAGATCCGGCTATTAGTCCCCTTCAGGTTGATTGTCAAGATTACTTCTAGCCCTATTGAATTGTTTTTGCGGAAGGTGTCTGCGCACATCAATAGGAAGCGGACATCCTCCCAATGCATTTATCTCCATGCCCCATAATGATCCTCTAACTTTTGAGTGGAGTAATATTGTAATACGCAGTCGTTCTCAGTCCTCAAACACCCTGTGATATCGGGTCAGTTGCCCAACATCGTCTGTGATATTGGGCCTGATTCATTAAGGAAAGTAAGGCAAAAAAATGAGTAAGTTTTCTCCTGGACCAAACCATGTTACAATGCAAGGGGTGCAATTTAGTTTATAATTTTGTACATAAGATAAATACTGTCTGTTTTTTTCATGTAGCACACAAATACTTGATAGCTTTATTTTATGTATAAAGATATATTATCAAAACATGGTATTCCATACAGCTCATAATTAATACAGCAGTATCTTTGTAGCATATTGTAGTTGAGGTGGGGAGAAACAATTAAGAATTTGTCACAGCTTATTTTTATCTTCATAAATGAACCTCAGTATATAGGAAAAATAAAGATGTGTTTTTAGAATATTCCGTGCCTGTGTATTTGTAAATCTTTGAAAATGTCAATATGGCTTTTTGGGTAAAACGTGTCCATTTTGCAGCAAGTCTTCCTTAAAAATCAAGTGCTTCACATATAACATGTAAGGAGCCCTTACATGATCTGAAGCTGGAAGCTGATTAGCACTGAACCACTTGATTATTGGATTGCTGGGTAGCACTGAGCAAGTTCTAGGCTTCAGGAAACAGTTGAGTCCTAGAGTGAGGGGTGGTGCTGGGGTGGCAGCGGGGTTACCCGGGCAAATTTGCTCTACTTGGGTGCTGTCCACAATGGACAAACCCTTTAACAGTAAGGTAAAACCCATGTAACTTATGAAACATTAAGGTTTTCTGGCTAAAAAAAAATAAATGTCAGCCTACATTATGGGGCCTGAGTCATTAAGTAAGGCAAAAGAGTAAATGTTCTCCGGGACAAACCATGTTACAATGCAAGGGGTTCAAATTAGTTTATTATTTTGCACATACGATAAATACTGGCTGTGTTTTCATGTAGCACACAAATACTTGATAGCTTTATTTTTACACTAAAATTTAAAGTTGATCAAGGACATGCCCTATCCCAACTATAAATCTGCCCCCACATTTTAAATTTGCCTCCCCCTCCAATGTAACATGGTTTTGCCCAGGTGCAAAGTTACACATTTTTTTGCTTTACTTTCCTTAATGTCTCAGGCCCATTGTAGCTTGTGTGGAGACCTTACCACTCAGTTAAAATAAGCAAAACAGTTAGTAAAACAAGTATAATTTTCAAAGATTATATGATACTAGTGTATCAAGCGCTAACTATAAACGTAACTTCAAACTGTGTAGCACAGTGTTCTAAATAGTTCTAGTTGGACTGACAGCAAGCCCATTAACATACAATAAGTGGGAACAAGCGACATTAAAATGCTGCCAATATCCTCAATGACCATATCCCTGTCACAAGCATACTAATGAGAACAATACACACTGCAGGTCAGGGCTGACTTCTGTGGCTGTCACATTGTTTACCTGCAACGGGGGATCTCTGCAACATTAAAATGAATTAGCTTTATTAAAGATTAACTACATTAAGAAAAGATGCAAAGTGTCACATGAAATTATTTAATGGTGTTTTCATGGAAAACGATTCCTCAGGAGATTGTGGACAAGAAAGATTTCCTCTTAATATTGTCTGGATGCAGGTTGGCGAGGCAAAAATGTCAGACAGGTTTATTAAACATTGTAAAGACATCGTTTAATTTCATATCACTGGAATAATAATGCCAATGAGATCTCATTAACAGAGAAACCTGACCTTTTATCCCTATTGTGCATAGTGGATAGTTTATGCATACTAGTTGGTTTATAGATCTTTATACATAATGTACTCTTTAAAAAAATAGGAGTTTTATATAGACCATATGCACAAAGGTCATATTTTTTGGATCCATGTGTGCACAAGAGAGTTTCCCAAATTGACCCACTTCAGGGTCCATATGCACATCCCATGTGCTTGATCACTGTCCTTTTAAAGGGTCAAATTTAAATATTTTGCACAGAAAACAAACTACTGCCTATCATTGTATTTGGCCTGTTCGTTTAGATTCATTTGTTTAGACTTTTCTATTTTTCTTTTGATACAGTGCTTGTTTGATTCCCATTTAGGATTGTATAACCCCAAAAATAAGAGAACATTATTTTAAGCTACAAGTATGTTTATTTATTTATTTATTTTAAATATATTTATTTGCGCATGCATATTTACACAATGTGCAATATTTGTGACTAGGGGCCTGATTCATTAAGGATCTTAACTTAAGAAACTTCTTATTTCAGTCTCCTGGACAAAACCATGTTACAATGCAAGGGGTGCAGTATTATTACAATGCAAGGGGTGCAGTATTCTGTTTTGCACATAAGTTAAATACTGGCTGTGTTTTCATGTAGCACACAAATACTTGATAGCTTATTTGTACACTGAAATTTAAAGTTGATATTTGTGTGCTACATGAAAAAACAGTCAGTATTTAACTTATGTGCAAAACAGAATACTAATTTGCACCCCTTGCATTTTAACTTGGTTTTGTCCAGGAGACTGAAATAAGAAGTTTCTTAAGTTAAGATCCTTAATGAATCAGGTCCTAGATGAGAAACTATTGGGAAAATACATATTTCCACCACTTCTGCTGTAGTCAAAATTTCAGGTCCATTTGTGCAACGCACAAAGCTCTTACATGCAGTTCCCACACATGCCAGAATATTTAAAGGTTAGTATGTTCCAGAGCATTATGCCTCAGTCCACCTACGTCTGCCCCATCACCCAATGCAAGATCTGCTGACTACGCAATTGATGTCATTTGTCCCTGCAAATCCACACATAATTGCTCGATCAACTTTAATTTTGTGACAAAAACAAAATCACTTCTAAGCTTATTGCTCTTCTACTTGTTCTGCAAATGGTCGCATTGTCAAAGATATCTGCTAACATGATGGAAAAGTGCACTGAAAATAATCAAGAAGCAATAAAAAAATGTCCTATACTGAAATTAAGGTAAATGCGTGTTAAAGGCAAATATTGGCTGTCTCATTTGGAAGATTGATTTTTTCACAGAGGGATTTTTATAAGGGATCCCATACCCGTTTTTCAGTTAGAACCACTATGAGCAAAAAAATACTGATTGTTTTCAAGTAATGAAATAACAAAACCATGAAACATGGGGAATTACATTTTTAAGGGATATTTTGCATTAATCTGGATTTTTTTTTTCCCATTCATATGTCACACCCATAGGGATTAATTTATGATCTTATTGAACATTATTGTGTTTCAGATAAAATTATTGAATGTCTGGGTGATGACATTAGACAGTGACTAAAGGAATCCTGGAAGCAGGCAAAAAGCTCAGACTACAGAGCATAGCAGAACAGTGAAGCTTTCAGCGATGTGACCGGTCTTAGCCTAGTGGGTTTATCTACCCAACTGCTGACAGATCACTTTTTCATTGACTCGCAACTTGGGAATGTTTGGGAGGAAAAAGGGTAGGGGGATTTTAATCTTTAAGAGACAGACAATTCCTCCAAGAGAACATGCAGTTGTTTATTTAGTTTAATAACAAATAGGTTTTGAAATATTTGTACACACAATAATGGGTTTATTTGCTCTTTTAAAAAGGTCAATTTAAAAAACATTTTGAATTGTTTTAGATAGGAATTTTGTATGATTGTTGATGCCGGATGTGATAAGTGGCATGGAACAAATCTCATTGATAAACTAGATTTAGAATAATTAATGGCCTTTATGCTTCACACTATGTAATTACATTTCAGCTGTTTACTAACATAAAACATTACACCTATTTTTTTTTTGTTTTTGTATCATTTGTTATGTTTTTCATCAGTTAGTAATAAGCGGCTGTATTGCAGGATTAGATAACAGCAGTGTTCTTCTCCTGCTTCATCGAGGTTAACAGCTTCTATAGTTTTGCATGAATGTCCCTTCATCCTTTAGTTAATGATGATGAATATTTGTGATTTAAGTAATACTGCACCATCTTCCACACCATTTGTCTGATGAATACACATCACGGGAAAACCTAGAGTGTGTCATTTTAATTGCTTATATTAGATGTCACCATGTACTGTACAATCAGCAGTTTTGCTGTAGACCATTACTCCTTATCTGTTGTCTCTAAATAACATCTGCCTAAAATTAAATATTACATTTTTTTTTCCTAAGGACAGAAAAAGCCCAAACAAAAAAAAAACAACTAAGCAAACAAAACGGCATGCTTTCATGTGCTATGTGGATTATTAGGCTAGCCTCTACTTCACGTATATATATATATTTGTATTGTACTATGTGCTCTAAAAATAAATGCTTAATAATAATAATAATAATAATAATAATAATAATAATAATAATATAATAAACAATAATAATAATAACGAGAATAATCTCTCTCTCTCTCTCTATATATATATTTATATATATATATATATATATATATAGCTATTAGAAGTCACAGAGGAGTTTTGTAACTATATAAAATAATAAGACAGGGATATATTTACTAAACGGCAGGAAAAAGTGGAGATGTTGCCTATAGCAATCAATGAGATTTCAGTTATCATTTACATTCTAGCTGTCATTCTAAAATATGACAACTAGAATCTGATTGGTTGCTATAGGCAACATCTCCACTTTTTCAAACCCCCGGTTTAGTAAATATAGTCCACAGTGTTTTAACACAGATCAGAATAATCAGAGGTGACTTACAATATCAGTAAAAATTTATAATAGATGGGACATTATTCCTTTATAATTAGGGATTCCAGTCTTTGAACTTAACTGAAAAAGCACAAAGGTCCTCCACTAAGGTCCTCTCTGGCATTTTTGCTTATAAGTGAAAAATACATTAGAGTGCTAATGAGAGCTGCCTACAGCATTGGGAGACCTTCACCAGCGTATTAATATAACAGTGCCCCTTCCCAGTTACATTAGGGATGAGGGCAGTATTACTTACATATTATTATTATTATTATTATTTTTATTTATAAGGCGCCACTAGGTGTCCGCAGCGCCGTACAGGGACAAACAAATTAACAATACGAGGAGAGATGGCACAGAACAGTAAACAATAATCACAGTAACTCAGTGAGCTCAAGGCACAGCTAGAGGGGCAGGGGAAGGTCAGCCAACAACGGCACCAAGGAGGGAGGGCACGAATGAGAGGGAGACCCCCAGGGGAAGAGGAGGAAGCGAGAGGGGATGGGGGAAGAGGGTCCTCAAGGAGTAAGGCTAGGTAGCTGGCGAGCAGAGTTAAAAGTGGTGAAGACAGGAGGAGAGAAGACCCTGCTTGAAGGCGCGTACAATCTAAGGGGAGGGGAAGACTGACAGAGAGACACAGGGGAGAGAGAGAGAGAAGGAGGGACGGAGGATAAGGATAGGGGAAAGGGAATGAGGGGGAAGAGTCAGAAGAAAAGGTAGGAAGTTAAGTGGGAGACTGGAAAGCTTTAAGAAAAAGGTGGGTTTTTAGACACCGTTTGAAACTGGACATATATGTCACTATATGTATATATATATATATATATATATATATATATGCACATACATATGTGTGTGTATATATATATATATATATATATATACATATATATATATATATATATATATATATATATATATATATATATATATATATATAATTTGGGCAGAATATACATACGATCCATGCTGTTTGTCCAGCAAAATGTTATTGATTTTCAGATCTCACAACATGTCATTTGCACCTTTGAATTGTTTACTTTGGTCTCATTCCTGAAATACAGAAGCTTTACTGCTACAGCCTTGGTCAATACTTTGTCATCCATTAAAATGTCTTAAAAATAGATGAGCATGCAGCAGAGTTTTACTGTGTTTATAGATTGTATTGATGTTTTCTTCCATCCATGTACACAAACATTAGAGTCACATAAGGGGGATACCTAGGTCTGGGATATTAAAGTATGGCAGCAGGAGAATGATAAAAAAGAAAAAGAATGAAAATGTGTTTGACATATAAAAGTTGTATCATTTTTATTGACACTCAATTTAATTCCATACATTGCAGATGTAATGAAATATTAAAACAACTTTTATTGTGATACATTAGGGGCAGATTCTTTGCGCCGTATTACAGTTTATATGGTAAAAAGTAACGCTTACTTTTACTCGTACCTCTGTGGTGCGTGAGCAGAATTGAATGGTACTTTCACTAAAAAAACCTGCTGCGCAGTGTCTCCCGGCCGTTCCGTAACACTATGTGGGGATGTTTGTTAGAAGTGAATCTGCCCCTTAGATCGTTTTACCTTTTATCACCAATGCAGACATTGCAATGTTTGTTCTCTTCTTCCTAAGATAATCTGCATGACTAAGCAGCAAGACCCATACTACTACTGCTGCTATTACTACTACTACTGCTACTACTACTGCTACTATTACTACTATTTCTAATACTACTGTTACTATTGCTATTGCTACTACTACTACTGCTGCTATTATTACTACTACTGCTACGACTATTGCTAATACTACTGTTACACCTGCTATATCTATTTCTGTTACTGCTGCTACCACTGCGGCTGCTAATACTACTGACGCTGTTACTAGTGCTATTGCTATTATTACTACTGCTTGTCTACTACTATTGATAATACTACCATTACCCCTGCTATTGCTGCTATTACTGTTTCTACTGATACTACTGATTTTGCTGCTGCTACTACTACTACTACTACTACTACTGTTTCTACTGCTACTTCTACTGTTTCTACTGCTACTACTACTGTTTCTACTGCTACTATTGCTTTTGCTGCTGCTACTACTACTACTGTTTCTACTGCTACTACTACTGTTTCTACTACTACTACTACTACTACTACTACTACTACTGTTTCTACTGCTACTACTACTGTTTCTACTGCTACTTCTACTATTTCTACTGCGATTACTACTGTTTCTACTACTCCTACTACTACTGTTTCTACTGCTACTAATACTGCTTCTACTACTACTACTACTGTTTCTACTGCTACTACTACTGTTTCTACTACTACTACTGTTTCTACTGCTACTAATACTGTTTCTACTGCTACTACTACTGTTTCTACTGCTACTTCTACTGTTTCTACTACTCCTACTACTGTTTCTACTGCTACTATTGCTTTTGCTGCTGCTATCACTACTACTGTTTCTACTGCTGCTACTACTACTGTTTCTACTGCTACTATTGCTTTTGCTGCTGCTATCACTACTACTGTTTCTACTGCTACTACTACTGTTTCTACTGCTACTTCTACTGTTTCTACTACTCCTACTACTGTTTCTACTGCTACTATTGATTTTGCTGCTGCTATCACTACTACTGTTTCTACTGCTACTACTACTGTTTCTACTGCTACTACTACTGTTTCTACTGCTACTATTGCTTTTGCTGCTGCTATCACTTATACTGTTTCTACTGCTACTACTACTGTTTCTACTGCT